>NC_060198.1:4132813-4195313 GCF_021184085.1 Oncorhynchus gorbuscha
TACATTGTGGTCTCAGCCTACTTTCATGAGACAAGGAACCTTGGAAAAGACATTACTGATGTCTTGACCTCAAATCAGTCAAATCAAATTGTATCAGTCACATGCTTTGTAAACAACAGGTGTAGACTAACAGTGAAATGCTTACTTACTTGTCCTTTTCAAACAATGCAGAGTTAAAGATAAAAAAAAAGTAGATATACAGTATACAGAATCTACAGTACACTACCGCTCAAAAGCTTGAGGTCACATAGAAATGTCCTTGTTTTTGAAAGAAAAGCACATTTTTTGTCCATTAAAATAAAATAAAATAGATCAGAAATACAGTGTAGACATTGTTAATGTTGTAAATGACTATTGTAGCTGGAAACGGCAGATTTTTTATGGAATATCTACATAGACGTACAGAGGCCCATTATCAGCAACCATCACTCCTATGTTCCAATGGCACATTGTGTTAGCTTATCCAAGTTATCATTTTAAATTGATCATTAGAAAACCTTTTGCAATTATGTTAGCACAGCTGAAAACTGTTGTTCTGGTTAAAGAAGCAATAAAACTGGCCTTCTTTAGACTAGTTGAGTATCTGGAGCATCAGCATTTGTGGGTTTGATTACAGGCTCAAAATGGCCAGAAACAAAGACTTTCCTCTGAAACTCATCAGTCTATTCTTGTTCTGAGAAATGAAGGCAAATCCATGTGAGAAATTTCCAAGAAACTGAAGATCTCGTGTACTACTCCCTTCACAGAACAGCGCACTACCGCTAACCAGAATAGAAAGAGGAGTGGGAGGCCCCGGTGCACAGCTGAGGAAGAGGACAAGTACATTAGAGTGTCTAGTTTGAGAAACAGACCCCTCACAAGTCCTCAACTGGCAGCTTCATTAATTAGTACCCGCAAAACAGTCTCAACGTCAACAGGGAAGAGGCGACTCCAGGATGCAATGACTTTTCTAAGTGACCCTAAACTTTTGAACGGTAGTGTATATATATACAGTACCAGTCAAAAGTTTGGACACACCTACTCATTCAAGGGTTTTTCTTTATTTGTACTATTTTCTACATTGCAGAATAATAGTGAAGGGATCAAACTATGAAATAACACATATGGAATCATGTACTAACAAAAAAAGTGTTCAACGAAACAAAATATATTTTATATTTGAGATTCTAAAAGTAGCCAACCTTCTCCTTGATGACAGCTTTGCACACTATTGGCATTCTCTCAACCAGCTTCACCTGAAATGCTTTTCCAACCATCTTGAAGAAGTTCCCACATATGCTGAATACTTGTTGGCTGCTTTTCCTTCACTCTTTGGTCCAACTCATCCCAAATCATCTCAATTGGGTTGAGTTTGGGTGATTGTGGAGGCCAGGTCATCTGATGTATCATTAAGATTTTGCTTGTGCTTAGCTATATTATTCCATTTATTTTTATCCTAAAAATATACCTAGTCCTTGCCTGATGACAAACATACCCATAACATTATGCTGCCACCACCATGCGTGAAAATATGAAGAGTGGTACTCAGTGATGTGTTGGATTTCCCCAAATTTAACACTTTGTATTCAGGACAGAAAGTTAATTTCTTCATAACAATTTTTGCAGTTTTACTTTAGTGCCTTATTGCAACCAGGATGCATATTTTGGAATATGTTTTATTCTGTACAAGCTTCCTTCTTTTCACTCTGTCATTT
Organism: Oncorhynchus gorbuscha; assembly: GCF_021184085.1. NCBI lineage: Eukaryota > Metazoa > Chordata > Actinopteri > Salmoniformes > Salmonidae > Oncorhynchus > Oncorhynchus gorbuscha. Next base: position 4,134,508 of record NC_060198.1, read on the forward strand.
AGGTTAGTATTGTGGAGTAACTACAATGTTGTTGATCCATACTCAGTTTTTTCCTATCACAGCCATTAAATTCTGTAACTATTTCAGTCACCAATGGTCTCATGGTGAAATCCCTGAGCGGTTTCCTTCCTCGCTGGCAACTGAGTTAGGAAGGACGCCTGTAACTTTGTAACGACTGGGTGTATTGATACACCATCCAAAGTGTAATGAATAACTTCACCACCCTCAGAGATATTCAATGTCTGCTTTTTTATTTTTACCCATCTACCAATAGGTGCCCTTTGCGTGGCATTGGAAAACCTCCCTGGTCTTTGTCGTTCAATCTGTGTTTGGTAATTCACTGCTCGAATGAAGGACCTTAAAGGTAATTGTATGTGTGGTGGACAGAGATGAGGTAGTCATACAAAAATCATGTTAAACACTGTTATTGCACACATTGTTACACCATGCAACTTATGTGAGTTAAGCCACTTTTTACTCCTGAACTTATTCAGGTTTGACATAACAAAGGGTTTTAATACTTGACTGAAGGCATTTCAGCTTTTCATTTTTAATGAATTTGTAAAAATGTCAAAAAACATAATTCCACTTTGATATTATGGGGTATTGTGTGTAAGCCATTTTAAATTCAGGCTGTAACACAAGAAAGTGTGGAAAAAGTCAAGGGATGTGAATACTTTCTGAAGGCACTGTAGGTTGAAAACGTCAGCTGGTCAGCGCATGCTCTGAGTACACGTCCTGGTATTCTGTCTGGCTCTGCAGCCTTCAAACCACTAATTACAGAAGAATTCATGACAAATATAAAACCTTGTCTTATATTTCTTTACTTCAGAAAACAGTTCTACATTTAAAAACATCATTCATTAAAAAAATCTAATACAAATTCCTGTACAATAGGGACATTTCAGACCATAATTCAAAAGTGAACATGCTTCCTTCCCTGCTATTCTGCAATGCAACCTATAATGCCACACTGCTTTGGAACAGTTGAAACAAGGGGGGATGTATTTAATGCTCGAACAGGCTTTGCCTTACTTCTTCAGTGACATCACTGACTACAGTCTATGGAAACCCATTCCATCCAATGTCAGACTACTATGAATTTAGGTTTCTATGAAAGCAATGTGCAATAAACATCCCAATAAAGACATGGAATGTAACCATTGCTAGACTACTAAGTGGTATGAATGTGTCATGGTGAATGAATGTTTGTTTGACTCCATGTCTAAGTTAACCCAGCAAGAGTAGTTACTGAAAGTAGACTTCTTCAACTGGCCCAAGTAGGCCCTCTAGAGTTGTTATGAGGCTGGTACAGATATGTCTGTGCTACACTAACCTTATCCCCAGGCTAACTGTCTGTGCTACACTAACCTTATCCCCAGGCTAACAGCTAGAGAGAGACACAGCTGGTGGACAAGACTAGTGCTACAGTATATCCACTTTGTGCAGTTATCATTCAAACCAAGTCATTCCTTTAACGCTGAATAAATAAATGAACGCATCACTCCCACACACACACACACACACACACACACACACACACACACACACACACACACACACACACACACACACACACACACACACACACACACACACACACACACACACACACACACACACACACACACACACACACACACACACACACACACACCTTATTAGGTGTTTTTACCACAGTGTAGACTGAGTTCAACAGTCCTTTGAGGAAAACAAACAGATGAACAACAGATAAGACGATCCAACTAAGTGGTAATAAGGGAAATGCAGTGACTGTAGCCATAGTAGTGAACCATTTAAACCACCAGTGGTGCCAGAAGGACCGGGGTGGTGGTGGTGGCTGAGGGTTCGATGCCCGGGACCAGGGGCCGTTCTGGGTCAGGGGGAGGACAGGCCTTGTTGAAGCGGAGGTCCAGGATGTGTTTCTGCAGGTGTCTGATCCAGTCCTCCTGTACTGACTGAGATCCATGGAACACTGCCTCACAGAACCTGAGGGATGGAATAGAACAGAAAGCAAGAGAGAGAAGGTTGGTTAATATTAATATACAAACAGACCAGCGCTTAAACCACTTTCTGTGAAACATTGTGGAACCTGTAGTGCAGAGACCCTCAAATGCGATGCCAATAATAAATCATACAAGTGTGTGACCTCAGGCAATCTGAGTTCAGCGTACATCAAACTATCAGCATTTTGGCAATCAGCTCACCTGCACTTGAGGGTGTACTCTTTGCCCACTTGTTTGACCAGAGGAGTGGAGGGAGGCCTGGGAACCAGGGAAGGGATGTTTCCTGACCGGGGGGGATGTTGAGAGCCGCCGTCCCCCTCTGCTCCCTCCGTATGGGCGGTGTGTTTAGGGACCCGCCGCTCAAAACCTGGCAGACGGGTTGGAAAGGGGTTTCAAATCAGTCTACCATAGCTTAACGTTGGTTTTATCAGAGCGAAAACAGGTAGAAAGTTCTGTAGGGGTGTGTATGTGTGTGTGTGCGTACATGCACGTTTGAGTCGGTTTCCATCTCTCACCTCTAGGAGAGCGTATGTGGTTGAAGTCTCCTCTAGCCCCCTGGGACTGCGTATGAGTGACGGTATGATGGTTATATGACGAGTGTCCAGTCTCCCCCTGTGACCTTTGACCTTGAGCTGCCCTGGACGAACCCCCAGCGACCCTGGCCACCTCTCGGCCCGCCCTGCGCCCCAGCCCCACAGCCCTCTGGGCTCCCGGGGAAGGAGCTTGAGTCTGTGGAGGGAAAGTGGGACGGGGCGTTCCTCTGGAAAGGGAAAAGGAATCAAGTGTTGGTGAAATAGTTTTCCCTCTAAGTTGGATTGGTAGTAGAAATAGCATACAGCACACACAGAGACTGATGTTAGCAACTACAGACCACTGTTATTCTATTGGTGTCAACCTGCCACTTTGCTCTCAATTAAAATCAATATCTGTCCACTCCACAAGCCTCAGCTACTGTTTAGAAAAGCAAGGACGAAACCCAGCCGCTCTCCGAGACTGAGAGTTGAAGCACTCCTGTCACAGAACTAAGCAGCTGGAAAGTGCCTAAACGTCATGCACTTGAGGGGATGTGATTGTCACTTGCTTTTAATCCAAGATTCGGTGATCAGCCCCACTGCCACAGAGCAATTAGATCCAAACCTAATGGGCGCTATACTTAATCAATAAGGCCAGAGGGGGTGTGGTATAAGGCCAATATACCATGGCTAAGGGCTGTCCTTATGCACGATGCAACGTGGAGTGCCTGGACACAGCCCTTAGCCGTGGTATATTGGCCATATACCACAAACCTCCGAGGTGCCTTATTGCTATTATAACCTGGTTACAAACGTAATTAGAGCAGTAAAAATAAATGTTTTGTCATACCTATGGTATATGGTCTGATATACCATGACTATTAGCCAATCAGCATTCAGGGCTCGAACCACCCAGTTTGTAATAGAAGATGTAACACTCACCTTAAACCTGATGTTGCGGTCACCGTCGCGGTACTGGCGGTGGATCTCCGCGGCCTTGTGGGGCTGCCTCTGGATCCAGGCGCTGAGCAACTCGATGGGGGAGGCCTTCACACCCTCTGCCCTCCACTCCTTAACCCCCAGCTGGCGGAGGTGAGCCCGGGCGTGGCTCGCCAGCGCCGTGCGGTTCTCAAAGTCAAAGCCGCACAGCTCACAGCACGCATCCCCGGCTGGAAGGAGAGAAGAGGACGGGGGGGTTAAAAACAGACGTTTTGACAGTTGAAGCGTTTCTCGTGATAAACGTTTCTATTTCAGCACTAATTACTAGGCAGGTTACAGAGTTGATTTATTTTTTTACTAATAATGGAATCAGTCACCTTTGGCAAGAGCATCTGCTAAATACAATTGCCATCACAGCTGCAATGGAAAACAGTTGCCTGCCACAAATAACCTGGCTGAGATCTGCTGGTCAGGCGTGAGCACTGTTAGTTTACCAGACTGAGAGGATCCATTCTTATCAGGGGAAGGCTTGTCGTTGAGGGAGTAGTCCAGTGGAGGAGTGAAAGTCCTCTTAGAGCCCTGGGGAGCCCACGAAGGCTCCGAGGACCTCTTGTGATTGGCCCAGGCCGGGCCGGCGCTGGAGTGAGAGGACGATGGCTCCCTCTTGACCTACAACACAATACATCTTTAATGAGCCATTTCAACAAGTTTTTTGCCATCACAGCCCCCAATCAGAGGAAGGACTGTCAAAGACTTCAGCCACCCAAGTCATTCACTGTTCTCTCTGCAAGTGGTACCGGAGCACCAAGTCTGGGACCAAAAGGCTCCTTAACAGCTTCTACCCCGAAGCCATAAGACCGCTGAACAGTTAATCAAATGGCTAACTGTCATGTTTTGTCATTGATTATCATGTCTTGTCCCTGTGCTTCCCCTTCTATTCGTTTCCCTCTGCTGGTCTTATTAGGTTCTTTCCCTCTTTCTATCCCTCTCTCTCCCCCTCCCTCTCTCACTCTCTCGCTCTCTCTTCTCTCTATCGTTCCGTTCCTGCTCCCAGCTGTTCCTATTCCCCTAATCAATCATTTAGTCTTCCCACACCTGTTCCCGATCCTTTTCCCTGATTAGAGTCCCTATTTCTCTCCTTGTTTTCCGTTCCTGCCCTGTCGGATCCTTGTCTATAATTCACCGTGCTGTGTCTATGTATTGCCCTGTCGTGTCGTGTTTCCCTCAGATGCTGCGTGGTGAGCAGGTGTCTGAGTCTGCTAGGTTCAAGTGCCTTCCCGAGGCAACCTGCAGTTCTTGATCAAGTCTCCAGTCTGTTCTCGTTTTTACGAGTAGTATTATGCCTTTTGTTTTGTAAAGTATCTTTACTGGATTAAAAACTCTGTTTTCGCCAAGTCGCTTTTGGGTCCTCATTCACCTGCATAACAGAAGGATCCGACCAAGGAATGGACCCAGCGACTACAGATGCTCGTAACACTGCCGTCGAGATCCAAGGAGCCATGCTCGGCAGACACGAGCAGGAATTGTCTGCTGCTCGCCATGCCGTGGAGAACCTGGCCGCTCAGGTTTCCGACCTCTCTGGACAGTTCCAGAGTCTTCGTCTCGTGCCACCTGTTACTTCCTGGCCTGCCGAGCCTCCGGAACCTAGGGTTAATAACCCACCTTGCTACTCCGGGCAGCCCACGGAGTGCCGCTCCTTTCTCACCCAGTGTGATATTGTGTTCTCTCTCCAACCCAACACATACTCTAGCGAGAGAGCTCGGGTTGCTTACGTCATTTCACTCCTTACTGGCCGGGCTCGAGAGTGGGGCACAGCTATCTGGGAGGCAAGGGCTGATTGTTCTAACAATTACCAGAACTTTAAAGAGGAGATGATTCGGGTTTTTGACCGTTCAGTTTTTGGTGGGGAGGCTTCTAGGGCCCTGGCTTCCCTATGCCAAGGTGATCGATCCATAACGGATTACTCTATAGAGTTTCGCACTCTTGCTGCCTCTAGTGACTGGAACGAGCCGGCGCTGCTCGCTCGTTTTCTGGAGGGACTCCACGCAGTGGTCAAAGATGAGATTCTCTCTCGGGAGGTTCCTTCCAGTGTGGACTCTTTGATTGCTCTCGCCATCCGCATAGAACGACGGGTAGATCTTCGTCACCAAGCTCGTGGAAGAGAGCTCGCGTCAACGGTGTTTCCCTGCTCCGCATCGCAACCATCTCCCTCCTCTGGCTCAGAGACTGAGCCCATGCAGCTGGGAGGTATTCGCATCTCGACCAAGGAGAGGGAACGGAGGATCACCAACCGCCTGTGCCTCTATTGCGGATTTGATGGACATTTTGTCAATTCATGTCCAGTAAAAGGCCAGAGCTCATCAGTAAGCGGAGGGCTACTGGTGAGCGCTACTACTCAGGTCTCTTCATCTAGATCCTGTACTACTATGTCGGTCCATCTACGCTGGACCGGTTCGGGTGCTACATGCAGTGCCTTGATTGACTCTGGGGCTGAGGGTTGTTTCATGGACGAAGCATGGGCTCGGAAACATGACATTCCTTTCAGACAGTTAGACAAGCCTACGCCCATGTTTGCCTTAGATGGTAGTCATCTTCCCAGTATCAGATTTGAGACACTACCTTTAACTCTCACAGTATCTGGTAACCACAGTGAGACTATTTCTTTTTTGATTTTTCGTTCACCTTTTACACCTGTTGTTTTGGGTCATCCCTGGCTAGTATGTCATAATCCTTCTATTAATTGGTCTAGTAATTCTATCCTATCCTGGAACGTTTCTTGTCATGTGAAGTGTTTAATGTCTGCCATCCCTCCCATTTCTTCTGTCCCCACTTCTCAGGAGGAACCTGGCGATTTGACAGGAGTGCCGGAGGAATATCATGATCTGCGCACGGTCTTCAGTCGGTCCCGAGCCAACTCCCTTCCTCCTCACCGGTCGTATGATTGTAGTATTGATCTCCTTCCGGGGACCACTCCTCCTCGGGGTAGACTATACTCTCTGTCGGCTCCCGAACGTAAGGCTCTCGAGGATTATTTATCTGTGTCTCTTGACGCCGGTACCATAGTGCCTTCTTCCTCTCCGGTCGGGGCGGGGTTCTTTTTGTTAAGAAGAAGGACGGTACTCTGCGCCCCTGCGTGGATTATCGAGGGCTGAATGACATAACGGTTAAGAATCGTTATCCGCTTCCCCTTATGTCATCAGCCTTCGAGATTCTGCAGGGAGCCAGGTGCTTTACTAAGTTGGACCTTCGTAACGCTTACCATCTCGTGCGCATCAGAGAGGGGGACGAGTGGAAAACGGCGTTTAACACTCCGTTAGGGCATTTTGAGTACCGGGTTCTGCCGTTTGGTCTCGCCAATGCGCCAGCTGTTTTTCAGGCATTAGTTAATGATGTTCTGAGAGACATGCTGAACATCTTTGTTTTTGTCTATCTTGACGATATCCTGATTTTTTCACCGTCACTCGAGATTCATGTTCAGCACGTTCGACGTGTTCTACAGCGCCTTTTAGAGAATTGTCTCTACGTAAAGGCTGAGAAGTGCTCTTTTCATGTCTCCTCCGTTACTTTTCTCGGTTCCGTTATTTCCGCTGAAGGCATTCAGATGGATTCCGCTAAGGTCCAAGCTGTCAGTGATTGGCCCGTTCCAAGGTCACGTGTCGAGTTGCAGCGCTTTTTAGGTTTCGCTAATTTCTATCGGCGTTTCATTCGTAATTTCGGTCAAGTTGCTGCCCCTCTCACAGCTCTTACTTCTGTCAAGACGTGTTTTAAGTGGTCCGGTTCCGCCCAGGGAGCTTTTGATCTTCTAAAAGAACGTTTACGTCCGCTCCTATCCTCGTTACTCCTGACGTCACTAGACAATTCATTGTCGAGGTTGACGCTTCAGAGGTAGGCGTGGGAGCCATTCTATCCCAGCGCTTCCAGTCTGACGATAAGGTTCATCCTTGCGCTTATTTTTCTCATCGCCTGTCGCCATCTGAGCGCAACTATGATGTGGGTAACCGTGAACTGCTCGCCATCCGCTTAGCCCTAGGCGAATGGCGACAGTGGTTGGAGGGGCGACCGTTCCTTTTGTCGTTTGGACAGACCATAAGAACCTTGAGTACATCCGTTCTGCCAAACGACTTAATGCCCGTCAAGCTCGTTGGGCGTTGTTTTTCGCTCGTTTCGAGTTTGTGATTTCTTACCGTCCGGGTAGCAAAAACACCAAGCCTGATGCCTTATCCCGTCTGTTTAGTTCTTCTGTGGCTTCTACTGATCCCGAGGGGATTCTTCCTTATGGGCGTGTTGTCGGGTTAACAGTCTGGGGAATTGAAAGACAGGTTAAGCAAGCACTCACGCACACTGCGTCGCCGCGCGCTTGTCCTAGTAACCTCCTTTTCGTTCCTGTTTCCACTCGTCTGGCTGTTCTTCAGTGGGCTCACTCTGCCAAGTTAGCTGGTCATCCCGGTGTTCGAGGCACTCTTGCGTCTATTCGCCAGCGCTTTTGGTGGCCGACTCAGGAGCGTGACACGCGCCGTTTCGTGGCTGCTTGTTCGGACTGCGCGCAGACTAAGTCGGGTAACTCTCCTCCTGCCGGTCGTCTCAGACCGCTCCCCATTCCTTCTCGACCATGGTCTCACATCGCCCTAGACTTCATTACCGGTCTGCCTTTGTCTGCGGGGAAGACTGTGATTCTTACGGTTGTCGATAGGTTCTCTAAGGCGGCACATTTCATTCCCCTCGCTAAACTTCCTTCCGCTAAGGAGACGGCACAAATCATCATCGAGAATGTGTTCAGAATTCATGGCCTCCCGTTAGACGCCGTTTCAGACAGAGGTCCGCAATTCACGTCACAGTTTTGGAGGGAGTTCTGTCGTTTGATTGGTGCGTCCGTCAGTCTCTCTTCCGGGTTTCATCCCCAGTCTAACGGTCAAGCAGAGAGGGCCAATCAGACGATTGGTCGCATACTACGCAGCCTTTCTTTCAGAAACCCTGCGTCTTGGGCAGAACAGCTCCCCTGGGCAGAATACGCTCACAACTCGCTTCCTTCGTCTGCTACCGGGTTATCTCCGTTTCAGAGTAGTCTGGGTTACCAACCTCCTCTGTTCTCATCCCAGCTTGCCGAGTCCAGCGTTCCCTCCGCTCAAGCGTTTGTCCAACGTTGTGAGCGCACCTGGAGGAGGGTGAGGTCTGCACTTTGCCGTTACAGGGCACAGACTGTGAGAGCCGCCAATAAACGCAGGATTAAGAGTCCAAGGTATTGTTGCGGCCAGAGAGTGTGGCTTTCCACTCGCAACCTTCCTCTTACGACAGCTTCTCGTAAGTTGACTCCGCGGTTCATTGGTCCGTTCCGTGTCTCCCAGGTCGTCAATCCTGTCGCTGTGCGACTGCTTCTTCCGCGACATCTTCGTCGCGTCCATCCTGTCTTCCATGTCTCCTGTGTCAAGCCCTTTCTTCGCACCCCCGTTCGTCTTCCCTCCCCCTCCCGTCCTTGTCGAGAGCGCACCTATTTACAAGGTACGTAAGATCATGGACATGCGTTCTCGGGGACGGGGTCACCAATACTTAGTGGATTGGGAGGGTTACGGTCCTGAGGAGAGGAGTTGGGTTCCGTCTCGGGACGTGCTGGACCGTTCGCTTATTGATGATTTCCTCCGTTGCCGCCAGGGTTCCTCCTCGAGTGCGCCAGGAGGCGCTCGGTGAGTGGGGGGGTACTGTCATGTTTTGTCATTGATTATCATGTCTTGTCCCTGTGCTTCCCCTTCTATTCGTTTCCCTCTGCTGGTCTTATTAGGTTCTTTCCCTCTTTCTATCCCTCTCTCTCCCCCTCCCTCTCTCACTCTCTCGCTCTCTCGCTCTCTCTTCTCTCTATCGTTCCGTTCCTGCTCCCAGCTGTTCCTATTCCCCTAATCAATCATTTAGTCTTCCCACACCTGTTCCCGATCCTTTTCCCTGATTAGAGTCCCTATTTCTCTCCTTGTTTTCCGTTCCTGCCCTGTCGGATCCTTGTCTATAATTCACCGTGCTGTGTCTATGTATTGCCCTGTCGTGTCGTGTTTCCCTCAGATGCTGCGTGGTGAGCAGGTGTCTGAGTCTGCTAGGTTCAAGTGCCTTCCCGAGGCAACCTGCAGTTCTTGATCAAGTCTCCAGTCTGTTCTCGTCTTTACGAGTAGTATTATGCCTTTTGTTTTGTAAAGTATCTTTACTGGATTAAAAACTCTGTTTTCGCCAAGTCGCTTTTGGGTCCTCATTCACCTGCATAACACTAACTGGACTATTTACATTGACCCCCTTATGTTATTAATAATCACTCTCTTGTACAGGCTTGATGTACACTCACTGGACTCTAACCACACACTCACACATACTACACTGACACACACACACACACAAATTGACGCCACACACACGGACATACACACACATATTCACGCCACACACACGGACATACACACACACATGCATATTCACGCCACACACACGGACATACACACACACATGCATATTCACGCCACACACACGTACACACACACATTCATGCCACACAGACATACACACACATGCATATTGATGCCTCACACACAAACACGCTGCTGTTACTCTGTTCATTATCTATGTATAGTCACTTTTCCCCTACCTACATGAACATATTACCTCTCTTAGCTCAACTAACCTTCACCCCCGCACATTGACTCAGTACCGGTACCCCTTGTATATAGCCTCCACATTGACTCAGTACCGGTACCCCTTGTATATAGCCTCCACATTGACTCAGTACCGGTACCCCTTGTATATAGCCTCCACATTGACTCAGTACCGGTACCCCTTGTATATAGCCTCCACATTGACTCAGTACCGGTACCCCTTGTATATAGCCTCCACATTGACTCAGTACCGGTACCCCTTGTATATAGCCTCCACATTGACTCAGTACCGGTACCCCTTGTATATAGCATCCACATTGACTCAGTACCGGTACCCCTTGTATATAGCCTCCACATTGACTCAGTACCGGTACCCCTTGTATATAGCCTCCACATTGACTCAGTACCGGTACCCCTTGTATATAGCCTCCACATTGACTCAGTACCGGTACCACTTGTATATAGCCTCCACATTGACTCAGTACCGGTACCCCTTGTATATACATTTACATTTAAGTCATTTAGCAGACGCTCATTGACTCAGTACCGGTACCCCTTGTATATAGCCTCCACATTGACTCAGTACCGGTACCCCTTGTATATAGCCTCCACATTGACTCAGTACCGGTACCCCTTGTATATAGCCTCCACATTGACTCAGTACCGGTACCCCTTGTATATAGCCTCCACATTGACTCAGTACCGGTACCCCTTGTATATAGCCTCCACATTGACTCAGTACCGGTACCCCTTGTATATAGCCTCCACATTGACTCAGTACCGGTACCCCTTGTATATAGCCTCCACATTGACTCAGTACCGGTACCACTTGTATATAGCCTCCACATTGACTCAGTACCGGTACCCCTTGTATATAGCCTCCACATTGACTCAGTACCGGTACCCCTTGTATATACATTTACATTTAAGTCATTTAGCAGACGCTCATTGACTCAGTACCGGTACCCCTTGTATATAGCCTCCACATTGACTCAGTACCGGTACCCCTTGTATATAGCCTCCACATTGACTCAGTACCGGTACCCCTTGTATATAGCCTCCACATTGACTCAGTACCGGTACCCCTTGTATATAGCCTCCACATTGACTCAGTACCGGTACCCCTTGTATATAGCCTCCACATTGACTCAGTACCGGTACCCCTTGTATATAGCCTCCACATTGACTCAGTACCGGTACCCCTTGTATATAGCCTCCACATTGACTCAGTACCGGTACCCCTTGTATATAGCCTCCACATTGACTCAGTACCGGTACCCCTTGTATATAGCCTCCACATTGACTCAGTACCGGTACCCCTTGTATATAGCCTCCACATTGACTCAGTACCGGTACCACTTGTATATAGCCTCCACATTGACTCAGTACCGGTACCCCTTGTATATAGCCTCCACATTGACTCAGTACCGGTACCCCTTGTATATACATTTACATTTAAGTCATTTAGCAGACGCTCATTGACTCAGTACCGGTACCCCTTGTATATAGCCTCCACATTGACTCAGTACCGGTACCCCTTGTATATAGCCTCCACATTGACTCAGTACCGGTACCCCTTGTATATAGCCTCCACATTGACTCAGTACCGGTACCCCTTGTATATAGCCTCCACATTGACTCAGTACCGGTACCCCTTGTATATAGCCTCCACATTGACTCAGTACCGGTACCCCTTGTATATAGCCTCCACATTGACTCAGTACCGGTACCCCTTGTATATAGCCTCCACATTGACTCAGTACCGGTACCCCTTGTATTTAGCCTCGTTGTTATTTTATTGTCGTTTCTGTGTTGTTACTGACGTTAAACAAAAATTCAAAGGGCAGTAAGGCACATTTCCGCATATGACCAAATTCAATGTTCTTGCTTACTGTTTCATACATATTTGTGCTTTTACGAAGAAAAATACACATAGCTATGAGGATTCTACATTTAAATTCGTAGCTACATCCATTGTAGCAAGAAGATGACCATGGTGGTCAGGTCAAAAACTAAAACAGTTGCCTCATGGCTCGATGATTGAGAGTTCTCCAACATAGGACAGAATATATATATATATATAATCTGCCCTATATAAAATCTGCCCCATCTCGATATATACACTGTTCAAAAAAATAAAGGGAACACTTATACAACACAATGTAACTCCAAGTCAATCACACTTCTGTGAAATCAAACTGTCCACTTAGGAAGCAACACTGATTGACAATAAATTTCACATGCTGTTGTGCAAATGGAATAGACAACAGGTGGAAATTATAGGCAATTAGCAAGACACCCCCAATAAAGGAGAGGTTCTGCAGGTGGTGATCACAGACCACTTCTCAGTTCCTATGCTTTCTGGCTGATGTTTTGGTCACTTTTGAATGCTGGCGGTGCTTTCACTCTAGTGGTAGCATGAGACGGAGTCTTACAACCCATACAAGTGGCTCAGGTAGTGCAGCTCATCCAGGATGGCACATCAATGCGAGCTGTGGCAAGAAGGTTTGCTGTGTCTGTCAGCGTAGTGTCCAGGGCATGGAGGCGCTACCAGGAGACAGGAGACAGGCCAGTACATCAGGAGATGTGGAGGAGGGCAACAACCCTGCAGCAGGACCGCTACCTCCACCTTTGGAGGAGCACTGTCAGAGCCCTGCAAAATGACCTCCAGCAGGCCACAAATGTGCATGTGTCTGCACAAACGGTCAGAAACAGACTCCATGAGGGTGGTATGAGGGCCCGACGTCCACAGGTGGGGGTTGTGCTTACAGCCCAACACCGTGCAGGACGTTTGGCATTTGCCAGAGAACACAAAGATTGGCAAATTCGCCACTGGCGCCCCGTGCTCTTCACAGATGAAAGCAGGTTCACACTGAGCACGTGTGACAGACGAGACAGAGTCTAAACGTTCTGCTGCCTGCAACATCCTCCAGCATGACCAGTTTGGCGGTGGGTCAGTCATGGTGTGGGGTGGCATTTCTTTGGGGGGCCGCACAGCCCTCCATGTGCTCGCCAGAGGTAGCCCGACTGCCATTAGGTACCGATGCTGGTGCGGTTGGCCCTGGGTTCCTCCTAATGCAAGACAATGCTAGACCTCATGTGGCTGGAGTGTGCCCGCCCGTTCCCCAGACCTGAATCCAATTGAGCACATCTGGGACATCATGTCTCTCTCCATCCACCAACAGGGACTTGCACCACAGACTTTCCAGGAGTTGGCGGATGCTTTAGTCCAGGTCTGGGAGGAGATCCCTCAGGAGACCATCCGCCACCTCATCAGGAGCATGCCCAGGCATTGTAGGGAGGTCATACAGGCACGTGGAGGCCACACACACTACTGAGCCTCATTTTGACTTGTTTTAAGGACATTACATCAAAGTTGGATCAGCCTGTAGCGTGGTTTTCAAATCCAGACCTCCATGGGTTGATACATTTTATTTCCATTGATAATGTGTGATTTTGTTGTCAGCACATTCAACTATGTAAAGAAAAATGTATTTAATAAGAATATTTCATTCATTCAGATCTAGGATGTGTTATTTTAGTGTTCCCTTTATTTTTTTGAGCAGTGTATATCTATATATATATCTCGATACATACAGTTGAAGTCGGAAGTTTACCTTCACTTAGGTTGGAGTCATTAAAACTCATTTTTCAACCACTCCACAAATTTCTTGTTAACAAACTATCGTTTTGGCAAGTCGGTTAGGACATCTACTTTGTGCATGACACAAGTCATTTTTCAAAAATTGTTTACAGACAGATTATTTCACTTATAATTCACTGTATCACAAATCTAGTGGGTCAGAAGTTTACAGTCGTGGCCAAAGTTTTGAGAATGACACAAATATGAATTTTCACAAAGTCTGCTGCCTCAGTGTCTTTAGATATTTTTGTCAGATGTTACTATGGAATACTGAAGAATAATTACAAGCATTTCATAAGTGTCAACGGCTTTTATTGACAATTACATGAAGTTGATGCAAAGAGTCAATATTTGCAGTGTTGACCCTTCTTTTTCAAGACCTCTGCAATCCGCCCTGGCATGCTGTCAATTAACTTCTGGGCCACATCCTGACTGATGGCAGCCCATTCTTTCATAATCAATGCTTGGAGTTTTTGTTTGTCCACCTGCCTCTTGAAAATTGACCACAAGTTTTCAATGGGATTAAGGTCTGGGGAGTTTCCTGGCCATGGACCCAAAATATCGATGTTTTGTTCCATGAGCCACTTAGCTATCACTTTTGCCTTATGGCAAGGTGCTCCATCATGCTAGAAAAGACATTGTTCATCACCAAACTGTTCCTGGATGGTTGGGAGAAGTTGCTCTCTGAGGATGTGTTGGTACCATTCTTTATTCAGGCTGTGTTCTTAGGCAAAATTGTGAGTGAGCCCACTCCCTTGGCTGAGAAGCAACCCCACACATGAAAGATCTCAGGATGCTTTACTGTTGGCATAACACAGGACTGATGGCGCTCACCTAGTCTTCTCCGGACAAGCTTTTTTCCAGATGCCCCAAACAACCATCAGAGAAAATGACTTTACCCCAGTCCTCAGCAGTCCAATCTCTGTATCTTTTGCAGAATATCTGTCTGTCCCTGATGTTTTTCCTGGAGAGTAGTGGCTTCTTTGCTGCCCTTCTTGACACCAGGCCATCCTCCAAAAGTCTTCGCCTCACTGTGCGTGCAGATGCACTCGCACCTGCCTGCTGCCATTCCTGAGAAAGCTCTGTACTGGTGGTGCCCCGATCCCGCAGCTGAATCAACTTTAGGAGACGGTCCTGGCGCTTGCTGGACTTTCTTGGGCACCCTGAAGCCTTCTTCACAACAATTGAACCACTCTCCTTGAAGTTCTTGATGATCCGATAAATGGGTGATTTAGGTGCAATCTTACTGGCAGCAATATCCTTGCCTGTGAAGCCCTTTTTGTGCAAAGCAATGATGACGGAACGTGTTTCCTTGCAGGAAACGCTGGTTGACAGAGGAAGAACAATGATTCCAAGCACTACCCTCCTTTTGAAGCTTCCAGTCTGTTATATGAACTCAATCAGCATGACAGAGTGATCTCCAGCCTTGTCCTCGTCACCACTCACACCTGTGTTAACGAGAGAATCACTGACATGATGTCAGCTGGTCCTTTTGTGGCAGGGCTGAAATGCAGTGGAATTTTTTTTGGGGGGGATTCAGGTCATTTGCATGGCAAAGAGGGACTTTGCAATTAATTGCAATTAATCTGATCACTCTTCATAACATTCTGGAGTATATGCAAATTGCCATCATACAAACTGAGGCAGCAGACTTTGTGAAAATTAATATTTGTGTCATTCTCAACTTTTGGCCATGACTATACATACAATAACTTGACTATGCCTTTAAACAGCTTGGAAAATCCCATAAAATGATGTCATGGCATTAGGAGCTTCTGATAGGCTAATTGACATCATTGCAGTCAATTGGAGGTGTACCTGTGGATGTATTTCAAGGCCTACCTTCCAACTCAGTGCCTCTTTACTTGAAATCATGGGAACATCAAAAGTAATCAGCCAAGACCTCAGAAAATAAATTGTAGACCTCCACAAGTCTGGTTCATCATTGGGAGCAATTTCCAAATGCCTGAAGGTACCATGTTAATCTGTACAAACAATAGTACGCAAGTATAAACACCATGGGACCATGCAGCCGTCATACCGCTCATGAAGGAGACGTGTTCTGTCTCCTAGAGATGACCGTACTTTGGTGCGAAAAGTACAAATCAATCTCAGAACAACAGCAAAGGACCATGTGAAGATGCTGGAGGAAACAGGCACAATAGTATCTATATCCACAGTAAAACGAGTAATATATCGACATAACCTGAAAGAGCACTCAGCAAGGAAGATGCCACTGCTCCAAAACTGCAATAAAAAAAGCCAGACTACGGTTTGCAACTGCACATGGGGACAAAGATCATACTTTTTGAGAAATGTCCTCTGGTCTGATGAAACAAAAATAGAACTGTTTGGCCATATTGACCATCGTTGTGTTTGGAGGACAAAGGGGAGGCTTGCAAGCCGAAGAACACCATCCAAACCGTGAAGCACGGGGGTGGCAGCATCATGTTGTGGGGGTGCTTTGCTGCAGGAGGGACTGGTGCACTCCACAAAATAGATGGCTTCATAAGGAACAAAAATTATGCAGATATTGATTGAAGCAACATGTCAAGACATCAGTCAGGAAGTTAAAGCTTGGTCGCAAATGGGTCTTCCAAATGGACAATGACCCCAAGCATACTTGCAAAGTTGTGGCAAAATGGCTTAAGGACAACAAAGTCAAGGTATTGGAAGTGGCCATCACAAAGCCCTGACCTCAATCCCATAGAAAATGTGGGAAGAACTGAAAAAGCGTGTGCGAGCAAGGAGGCCTACAAACCTGACTCAGTTACACCAGCTCTGTATAGAGGAATGAGACAAAATTTACCCAACTTATTGTGGGAAGCTTGTGGAAGGCTACCCAAAACATTTGACCCAAGTTAAACAATTTAAAGGCAATGCTACCAAATACTAATTGAGTGTATGTAAACTTCTGACCCACTGGGAATGTGATGAAAGAAATAAAAGCTGAAATAAATCACTCTCTACAATTGTTCGGATATTTCACATTCTTAAAATAAAATGGTGATCCTAACTGACCTAAGACAGGCAAATTTTTACTCTGAATAAATGTAAGGAATTGTGAAAACTGAGTTTAAATGTACTTGATGTATGTAAACTTGTATGTAAACTTCCGACTTCAACTGTATATCACACACACACACACACGCACTACCGTTCAAACGTTTGGGGTCACTTAGAAATGTCCTTGTTTTTGAAAGAAAAGCACATTTTTTGTCCATTAAAATAACTTCAAATTGATCAGAAATACAGTTTAGACATTGTTAATATTGTAAATGACTATTGTAGCTGGAAATGGCTGATTGTTTTATGGAATATCTAGATAGGTGTACAGAGGCCCATTATCAGCAACCATCTCTCCTGTGTTCCAATGGCACGCTGTGTTAGATAATCCAAGTTTATCATTTTAAAAGGCTAATTGATCATTATAAATCCTTTTTGCAATTATATTAGCACATCTGAAAACTGTTGTTCTGGTTAAAGAAGCAATAAAACTGGCCTTCTTTAGACTAGTTGAGTATCTGGAGCATCAGCATTTGTGGGTTCGATTACAGGCTCAAAATGGCCAGAAACAAAGGACTTTTTTCTGAAACTCGTCAGTCTATTCTTGTTCTGAGAAATGAAGGCTATTCCATGCGAGAAATTGCCAAGAAACTGAAGATATCATACAATGCTGTTCACTACTCCCTTCACAGAACAGCGCAAACTGGCTCTAACCAGAATAGAAAGGGGAGTGGGAGGCCCTGGTACACAACTGAGCAAGAGGATAAGTACATAAGAGTGTCTAGTCTAGTTTAGAAACAGACGCCTCACAAGTCCTCAACTGGCAGCTTCATTAAATAGTACCCGCAAAACACCAGTCTCAACGGCATGGTAGCCTAGTGGTTAGAGCATTGGACTAGTAACCGAAAGGTTGCAAGTTCAAATCCCCGAGCTGACAAGGTACAAAATCTGTCGTTCTGCCCCTGAACAGGCAGTTAACCCACTGTTCCTAGGCCGTCATTGAAAATAAGAATTTGTTCTTAACTGACTTGCCTAGTAAAATAAAGGTAAAATAATTTTTAAAAACAGTGAAGAGGCGACTCCGGGATGCTGGCCTTCTAGGCAGAGTTGCAAAGAAAAAGCCATCTCTGTCCAGTGTCTGTGTTCTTTTGCCCATCTTAATCTTTTATTTTATTTTATTGGCCAGTCTGAGATACGGCTTTTTCTTTGCAACTCTGCCTAGAAGGCCAGCATCCCGGAGTCACCTCTTCACTGTTGACGTTAAGACTGGTGTTTTGCAGGTATTAACTGTCCAGAGTCATATTTGCTTGCGACGCACATAATTTTATTATCAGAGCGTGCCAGTGGACTTCTGATAAGTAGTGTGAGAAAGTGTTGGGATCAGGTACAACTATGTTTACCTACCCTCAAAATTAATATTTATGAGCAAATTCCCCCCACCCACAACTTCTCACCTCAATAAAATAAAAAAATTAATATGAAGGGGTTGGGCTGAAATTGGGGTTGAGAGTTACCCTTTAAGCAGAAGTTATGATTCACCCCTTAGTGCCTTGCTCGAGGGCACAAGCGCAGCAGGTAGGTAGCACATGATGAGATATTGACGTGACCTCTATTGCCAAATGGACTGCACACATACATGCACTCACCTGGGTGGAATTGGCACTACCCTCCTTCAGCAGGATGTCTCTCAACAGGTCGATGGGCGACTCGTTGACAGACCACATGACTCCCAGCTGGCGCAGGTGGGAGCGGGCGTGGCAGGACAGGGCCTTGCGGCTGTCAAAGAACTGGCCACAGAATTCACAGGTGATCATGAGCTCCTGTTCTGAACCTGGGGAAGGGAAAGGGAAGGAGGGAGGGATTTGTCCCTTGACATGTCTCTACATTTAGCTATGCTGCTTTGACTGAATGGATGGTCAATGGTCTGAGTGCAGTTATTCAATGGTAAAACAGAAAAACACAAATAGAAGAGGGACTTTTACATCAAACAAATTAGAAACCACAGAATGTATACCACTTGGTCAAAAAGATAGGAGCCACATCTTACCGGACTTAAAGGACTGGCCATTTTTGGCCCACTTCTGAGAACCCTGAGATCCATTACTGCTGCTGTACCCCCCAAGCTGACTGGAGAACCCCACATCCAGCTCCATCTCCAGGGGCTCCGGCTTGGGATAGACCAGGGTGGAGCCCTTCTTGGCCTTGGACCTTGGATTGTGGCTGGAGGCCAGGGGACTGAGGTGGGCATTAGCTGAGGATCTAGCTGGAGACCTGGCTGGGGCTGGAGACTGAGAAGGGGTCTTGGTGGTTGTGTTACTGGGTCGTACCGATGCAGCAGCCGCAAGCACGCCGCTGCTGACTAGCTGCTGGACCGTGTCGATGGCCGACGCCTTGCCCAGGAGGTCGGTGACGCCGAGCTGGCGCAGGTGAGAGCGGGAGTGGCTTGCTAGGCCTTTGCGGTTCTCAAACTCCTCACCGCACAACACACAGGTGAACTCACCTGTATTCCAAATAATATGTTTTTGGTGAATCACTTTAGGTTTTATCATTTACCTTTCTTGTTCTGTTCTTTGAAT
The DNA here is from genome assembly GCF_021184085.1 of Oncorhynchus gorbuscha. Lineage (NCBI taxonomy): Eukaryota > Metazoa > Chordata > Actinopteri > Salmoniformes > Salmonidae > Oncorhynchus > Oncorhynchus gorbuscha. Next base: position 4,153,813 of record NC_060198.1, read on the forward strand.
TGTGACATTCTTTTAAAATGACTTAAAATAAATTGACTAAATTTGACATAAAAAATGACTTAAACTATATGGATGTACCATTCGCAGATTGCCCCTTTAAAAATAACTTGAAACTCACCCGTGCTGAGCCTATGATCCTGTGGAGCAGTTCCTTCTGACGCGGAGGGCTTGGGCCGTTTGTTGGAGGGAGGCTGGTGAATGGAGGAGGAGGGGGATCCTTTATGTCTAGCAGGCGATGTGGACGAACCAGAGCCGGAGGGACGTTTGTTAGAGTTAGAAGACATAGAAGGGTTATAGACGTTGAGACCTTCACTTGCTATAGGTTGGAGGTCTTCTGCTTCCATGATCTGGTAGAGGAATTCTATTGGTCCTCCTTTCGTCTCGGTGTTCTCGGTGATGCCGAACTGGCGCAAGTGGGCCCGGCAGTGACTGGCCAGGCCTTTGCGGGACTCATACCAAGCACCGCACAATTGGCACACATGCACCTCGTCATTGGTGTCCATCGCTGTAGAGGCAGGGGAGGAGCCAGAGACTGGTGTTAGAAAGAGCCATGTTATACTTAAGGTTAATAATGTCATTACATAAGAACACAAATATCTATCTGTACACATGTAATGGTACAACGTTCAATTCCACAAATATAATAGGCCTAATATGTGACTTCCTGATGACAAACATCTAATAACGGAACACTTAAAATATCCACTCCAATCGAAAACACGCAGGCTGAGACTTACCCAGGGTGAGAGGGGCATCCGTCTCCTGCGGTGCCCAGGCAGGCTTGGCCGGGGCCAGGCTCGCTCCCCCTGAGGGCGATGGTGTCTTGCCTGCTGTTAGGAACGACGACATGGAAGACTGCCGAGGCTTGGCCAAAACTGTCCCTTTACGAGCTACCTTGGATATATTATTCTGTGGGGTTGTCACTACTTTGACTCTACCCCCAAGAGGGGACTCCTTCTGGGAGATGAGTGTCCCCGACCCCTTGTTTTTTTTGGGTGAAGAGTAGACGGGTTTGGGTGGGTGCATGGAACCGTCCCTGTCCTGAATCAGCTGGTAGAGTAAGTCAATGGGAGCTCCGCTGTTGTCCGAGACAGCCACGCCGAGCTGACGGAGGTGGAGTCTGGCGTGACTGGAGAGACCACGCCGCGTCTCGAAGTAGGTCCCGCACACCTCACACATAACTGGGGCCGGGGCTGAGGGAAAAGAGAGAGAGGAGGGAGGGAAGAGAGGAGGAAGGGAAGAGAGAAGGAAGAGAGGAAGTGGTGCAGAGGAAATAGTAAGAGTGTGAGTGTAAATCCAGAGACATTCTGAATCTGAGGCAAAACTATGCTTCTAATCAAAAATGGTTCCAACTGACTCAGACTATAATTCATGCACATCTTCTCTTTTCCTCTTTGTTCTTACCCTCTTCTTTTGTGTTCTCCATGAGTGCGGGTGACTGGATGACTTTGATTCCAGGGTTGAAGATGGAACTAGCCTAGGATGTTGTCTTCTTCCGTACATAAGATAATTGAGAGGGGGAAAATTGATAGAAAACATATGGTGTATGTTTTAGCAGCTCATTGGTTAGAAAGTAACTGAAACAGCATGCCGCATCCAGTCAATTCAGACCACTCTGATTTGGTCCTAATGTAAGTTACCAGTAAGTTCCAACTCGGGGGCTGTCAAACTTCTTGAATGACACTCAGACCAGCAACAGCAGTTGAGCTGAGTTCCCTTTCAATAGATGTAAACAGAGATAGGAGTTTATTTGCTCAGATTGTAAGATAGATATCAAGCTAGCTAGCCATAACGATTTGAAAATACAACTCCACAGCTTGGCTATCAGACTCAACTTAGCAAAAAAGAATACGTAAACTGGTATTGTAGTTAGTTAGCGAAATGACTGCACTTTGCTAGCTAACGTTAGCTTGCTGGCTAGATGGCTAGGTTTGTTGAAAACTGGATTGGTCAGAGAAGAGGATACTTCACAATAAGACATGATAGGTAGCTAAGAATTTAACTAGTTAAACAGACCATAACTGACCGAAAATATACAATATTATCCTCTTGAATAATTTAACTCGACAATTTAACCCATGTTCCACCATCAGCGCCTGCGAAGAGTTTTCAGTAATCGTTTCCGGGTCAGAATATTTACTCATACAAATTAAACGTCCTTGTTTTAAATCCATCGATTGAACATTAAAAAAGTATAATATAATGTGGTGTCATTCAACAGCAACACGTTTGTGTATACATATTGTAATATCAGAAAGTGTTTTGAATTTAAATTAATCACACAACAAGCTATCTCATTGACATTAGATTGACATTTATTTTAACAACTTATCTGGCGACTTTTATTTTGAAAACAACATCTTTTAAAACGTATAGGGAAAGTTCTTGCTTCCGGATTAGCGGCTTTCATGCAATTGCAGTAAACCGCAACACAAACGCTTTAGTGCTTTCACAAGAAACGTAAGTATATATTAGAGACTTCGACTATCACTCCGCGCATATTATGTTCAGCTGCTAACATGTCGCTACTCTTTCTGTGGTTGCAAATAGATGCAGACAAAAGAAACCGGCTAACAACTAGCGTTAGCTAGGCATTGTGGGTCAAGCTTCCTTGTACTTGTGGCCTCTGTTTTACTAACTGGTTCTTTGTCCCTTTGAACAGTTTGGTGGGTGTGGGGGATTGGCACCTTGTTAGCCAATTAGCTAGCTAGTTGTAAAATAACTAGTTGCATAGATGGTTAGTAAATGAATGCATACAATACTATTGAGTTGTTTCATTGTTAAACATGTATATTTAACAATCGTATAGGCATTATAGTTTCAAGTTTGTCACGTGCAAAATTAGTGTTAACGTTAGACTTAACGTTAGTTCCAAACCCAACTATGTAGTAATCAGTATCCTGCCACTTTGTTACTATTTTAATGGCTCAAACAGTTATTTGACAAGGACCGTTGAATGTCAACCGAGTATAACATTTCTTCATTGGGCAAGGCTACACTGTAAAACCTTTGTTCTCACGCACAGCCTTGAGAACTGCCTTGCATGTGACTAGGCTTGGTATTGGCAAGTTGATCCTGCAGCATTGTACAACTAGGTAGGGTGGCACAGCACTGCAGTAGAATTAAGATCAGTGTAAAAAAAAAGAGCTTTGAGCATTTGTCTGAAACTTTTCAGTTTATTACTTTGACTGATTTACTTTCCATATGCTTGTTACAAAGGAGTGAGAGGCCCCTGGGCCATAGCCTACTAGACTCCAACCTATTTGCTTTGCCATATTGAGATGAAGTTCAACGCTGTATTGATTCACTGTTGATTTAGACTTTTCTGGGTCGTTTGTCTTTCCCAGTGAACTGTCATTGTCACCACCATGTCATCTGGAAACGCTAAGATAGGCCACCCGGCCCCACAGTTCAAAGCCACTGCTGTGGTGGACGGACAGTTCAAAGAGATCCAGCTATCTGACTACATGGGTAAGGACTTTATGACCATTTTATTGGCAGGTCAGTTGTTTACAGGTTACAGTCTAACAGCGAAGTTGCTGAAGCATCAGAATGTTACCATGGTTACTCCATGGATATCAGTCTGAAAGAAGTTGATGTAAAGAGGCAGTAGTCTCTACACGCCAGAATGTTGTATGAAATTATATTTGAGGTTACTTTACTGGTTGTACTTGCTGTTGGTACTTTTGGCGGTAGGAGGACTTCTTTTCGGCGCTGGTAGGTCCACATGTAACCGAAAGTAGTCGACCACAGCTCGTTTCCTCACAATCAGCTAGCAGTGTTTTCCATTTGGTTTGGTTAGACTCGGCCATATTGAGCAAGTGTTTGTCATGTGCGAATTGCGTCAGTATTGAAATCAAAAATCTGAAGTACCAACAGTTATACAGCCCAGTGTTCTTAAAGTCGGGTTAATAACACTACTCTGGGTATTTTGTCTAAATGTGAGTAGCTGAAGGACAAACTACACAGACAACGGGTAGAGCAAGTTTAAAAATAATTTTATTCAACATTCTGGCTTGAAATGACCATTTCTACTTTCACACATGTCACAGGCTGTCTATACCAATTTGTTTTTACAGCCTGATTAATCAGACTAACTATGAAGCTACGGGTCTTCATTGTCTTTAACAACCATGCAGAACTACTCATGATGCCAGTTTTAACAAGGCCAGTCAGCCGTGTGTACAGGGTACAGAATAGTTAATATTCTGACCGGCTAGAATATGTCACTTTCCAGGATGCAAGTACATATCTTCAAAAGAATAGGCTAAAGAGTACACTACTGGCACCCGGAGCCAAATCAGCTAGTCTGTGTTATTGCTGATCCAAGAGACTAGGCCTACATGTACCCAAACACACTCTTCTGGCTCCTCTCCTGTGTGTCCCCTCCAGGGAAGTACGTGGTGTTCTTTTTCTACCCACTGGACTTCACTTTCGTGTGCCCCACTGAGATCGTGGCCTTCAGCGACCAGGCCGAGGAGTTCCGCAAGATCGGCTGTGAGGTCATCGGCGCCTCCACAGACTCTCACTTCAGCCACCTGGCCTGGTAAGAACTGGTTTAGACTTTTGAGCATTGGGTTGTTTTAGTCATTTCTGTTGATTGGAACTTTGAAGGCACGGCGACATACAATAAGGGTTGAATATTCCTGCACCTCGATCAGAACGGTCAAGAGGCTGACCTATTTCAACTGATGACAAATGCTTTCCTGTTGTCCACCTGCCAATCGTAAAAAATGTAACAGGCTTTTGAGTACACTCCCATGCTCTGGCTATCTCTCCTCTGCCTGCTGTACTGCCTAGTGGTGATAAGTGCCATGGCTCTTAGAATAACTAACAGTCACTGGACTCAATCCAACAATGGGTTTTAGAATCCTCCCTCTGTAGTTTACACGTGCATTAATTGTTCATTTACTTTGACTACTACTGTGTGAATGTCAGAATTCTTAATTTGACATTCTGTTACCATGTGAGGCTCACATCCTTAATGAAGCTTAAACAAGGGCTCTTTTTGATTTTATGACGACGACATTGTGCCTTTTCCCTCTCCCTCCCTATAGGATCAACACCCCCAGGAAGCAGGGTGGTTTGGGACCAATGAACATCCCCCTTGTGGCTGACCTCACCCAGTCTATCTCCAGAGACTACGGAGTGCTGAAGGAGGACCAGGGCATCGCTTACAGGTCAGTTATTAACGACACTGCCGTCAGTAGTGTGTTTTTGAAACCTCTCTATATAAAGGTGCCATTTGAAGTTTAGTGTGCACTTCCAAGGTTATTCTGCTTCCGCTCTCCCTCAGGGGTCTGTTTGTGATTGACGACAAGGGCATCCTGAGGCAGATCACCATCAACGACCTGCCAGTGGGCCGCTCTGTGGACGAGACCCTGCGTCTGGTGCAGGCCTTCCAGCACACAGACAAATACGGAGAGGGTAAGCGATTCGCAGGTTTTTACATGTTTTTGCTACCTAGTTCTTATTTCAAGAACCAGCAAAGGGCTCTACAGTGCAACAACTTTACTCGCATATGCTGTAAAATATTTACCTGTGCGACCTGGAATTTTTGTTCCCCTACATTTTTCACATGCGTGCTCCTTCTAAAAATTGTTTTAATAAAAAGTGTGCGTAGAGCCCTGCAGCATCTGGATCTAGTCTCATTGCTATGCACACAGGACACTTCAACATTTTTTTTAAAGGCATTAAGTCATTCAGTTAACAGAGCAAGCAATCATTTTCTCTTTACAAAACCTAATACCATTTCATTAGTCTGTTTCAATATGGGAGCTCACTTTCAAACATGTGGCATGTGTTTGGAAAACATGGAATTTTACCATTGGTTAGGAATTGTTTGAATATTCTATGTCAGTGTGACTCATCCTGGGCTTGTCCCTCTTCCTGTGACAGTGTGTCCCGCTGGCTGGAAGCCAGGCAGTGACACCATCGTCCCCGACATCCAGAAGAGCAAGGAGTTCTTCTCCAAACAGTGACAACACAACAGAGCCCCAGGCTGTGTCAATAATGGCACCCTATATAGTGCATATGGACCCTGGTCAAAAGTAGTGCACTTTATAGTGAATAGGGTGCCATTTCCGACTCACAAGTCTCTCCCCGAGATGTCCTAGCACTTACCTTCAGATGGGAAGTCCTCCCTTCAGCAACAGTCTCTTGGTGTCCAACCCACACTTATACATAGGTTTTAAAGAACTTGTTAGACTCCCGCTCTTCTATCTGTATGACAAATAAGCTACTGGTGGAATGTTTATTCTAGTCCCATGCACTGAAAGTGTTTGCTCTTTTCTCAAGTGTTAAAAAAAAAAAAGCATAGAGTATTTTGTACCTCACAATCAACTATTCAGTCAACTGTCACGGACATTATTAACAACAAATGGGGGAAATAATGATTTACATGTTAGTGTTTTTGTCTGAAAAATAAAACTAAGTGAAGGTGGTTTGTGTGAAATTTAGTTGACCACTAGGTGGCGCTCTATCGCCACTTTGCCAGATTCTCTCCGAAAATCCGTTTACAGATCTGTTTCAACAATGGTAGGTGGTGGTCTAATAAAGGTTTTGTAAGATTGTGTAATGTGGAGAAGTCCCAGCACAGTCTTTATCAGTAGGATATCCTGCGCCCTGGATTGGATTCCTTGAAGCAGGCTACGTTATAAAAGCACTGTCAGTCATCAGATGACGCCTTTCTTATGAAGTTGGGCTCCAAATAAATGCAGAGAACCTACCGCTCTCCGCAGCCAACCCCTCCCCTGTATCCCCTAGATCATTGGCTAACTGTTAGGAGGATATGAACTCTGGCCGAGCTCTTGTTTAGATATGTAATATGGATGTCTTCCTTTGGATAGCGTTGAATTAAGAACTTTGCTCGAGCTCTGCTGATATCAATGATATGGCCTTCAGTTGGTCTATAATAGTCCTACACTTTTCCTGTTTAACTTATTGGCAAGGCTATTTGCTGAGTTTACATTCGACTTTGAATGTTCAGAGACCTGTACAAGATTACTCCCACGTAGCCTACCAATGTTTAGTTTCCTTTCTCACATCAGCAAAGAACATCGTTTGCTTTGCTGGAAAATTGACCCGTGTGTTTTTATCTCGACATTAGTATCGCATAGGGTTGTTTTGGGAACTTACACACTGCGGTGGCTGACTAGGGAAACTCCCCCCGTCTTTAAAAGCTTGCCATTGACAAACGTCTCTTCACACGCACAGTATGGTCTAGTAGTAAAGATCTCTCGAAAACGCGCCGCTCTACTGACGGGCAATGTTGGTGGGGGTTCACGGAAATCTTCCCCCTGCTGTGACGTAATTCAAAAAAATACCATATTTGGCAATACGTATGTACGTCAGAGGGCAAACAACAACGCGGGCACGTCTCGTACGTCAAGCCCCGTTTCTGTGTTGGTTGATTAAAAACAGAAACCGTTCCTGATAATTTACTGGTTAGCGTGGGAAATGTCAATGTAATTATGTATCCATCTTAACACACCTACTTATATAATGTTAACACTAAAGCTTGTAATGAACACTATAGCTGAAATGTAATATATAGGCTTAGGCTATATGTAATTCATAGGCCTACAGCGTTCGTTGGTTTGAGAAATGTCAATGTAGTTGTGTAGAAAGGATATAATGTAAAATAGACGAGGGTACATTTTAAGATTTTACTTAAATATATACTGTACAAGTAAAAAAAGACAGTGAGGATCAACCTGACTTAAAACAATAACTTATAAAGGGAATGCATTTCACAAATGACAGTTCAAATGAATAAAAAACAAATGTAAACAGGCAAAGTCATTACTGGAGGACACTGTATATAACTTGTTCAGAATGCCCCGAGTGTTATTAGTCTTATTGTGCACGCGGTTTCCCATGTCCATCATACCCTGGAAACCAATAGACAATGCAAAAAAAAAAAAAAACTTTTGAATATTTTCAACATGAAAACACATAAATGGTAGTTCACTCTATTGCCGTCCCAACAGTGCAGTAAGTTCTGATTGCTTTAACAAAGGAAAGCACATGTATTCCCTATTATTGTCCAGTGTTTATTTTATAGTCCATCGTTTTATAGTTTTCAAAACGACTTGATCTTGGATGTCAACATGAGTTGACAGCCAGAACTGACGTGTGTCATAACTTTCTGTTTGAGTTGAGCTACCTGCTCGCGCAGGACGGAAGCTGTGCTGGAGAGCCCGGCGTTGTCTGTCTTCAGAATCTTCACCTTGTCCTCCAAGCGCGAGATGCGCTCCAGCTTGCGCTTCCGGCACTTGGTGGCTGCCAGGCGGTTCCTGAGCCTCTTGCGCTCGGCCTTGATGCGCTCCTGGTTCTCCATGTCGATTGGGGACATGCCGCAAACTGACTCGTCGTCGCTGCTCTGCATGTCTGGAACGGTCTGGGGCTCCTCTTTCAGCCCCGAATATCGCTGTGCGTGTATGCCTGCTCCCGATAGAGGGTGCTGGAAGTGGTGGGATGGGTGCGCCGCGGCTTGGTGGTGCTGGTACTGGTGGTGAGGCAGGTAGCTGATGGTGGTGGAGGGGTAGCTGCTGGTTGCAGGTGTGAGGTTAGTGTGAGGGCCACAGCTGTTCAGGGTGGTGTACTCCAGGTGCTCCGGCTGCATGGAGGAACCAAACACGGTGGAGGCCACAGTGCACGTGGAGACTCCACCGGTTCCGATGGACACGTTCGGTGGCGGCATCTGGTTCATCTTGTGGAGGTCGTCCAGAGCTTTAACGAACCCGTCCGCGAAGCCCTCTTGTTCCTCTGTGATTCCCCTACTGTAGAAGTACTGCCCAGGTGTCGGTGTGGTAGTGATGACACCGTTGCTGTTCTGGATGATCAATCGCTCCAGTTCAGGAGAGGCGAGCTTCAGCGAGCCGACTTCTGATGCGCCCCCGGTCGGATAGAATTCACTCTCGTTGCGCAGCTGAGCCTTGAGGCTTTGGTTCCGATAGTTCTCGGCGAAGTTCAAGTTCATGTTCTGCTTGAGGAGCTTGTAGTCGTGCAGGGCAGCGCCTGAATGACCATAAGCAGAAAGAAACGAGTCGTCATGATAGAAAGGCTGTTCCATTATTGTGGACATTATTTCATATATTGCTGGAATTCTTCAGTGTAGTAGCTGAATTTATAAGTCCAAAAAAGGGCAAGCCCTCTCGAGTGTCTTTTCAGCAACCAAACGTTTCCGCAGAAGGTATATTATAATCAAGCCCAAAGTTATCAATGTAGAACAGAGCAAAACTTCCAAAATAGTGGAACTGTACTGTACCGAGTCAATAGTCGTCGGGTTTTTTTTTCTTGAACGTTGTATTCAAACTGATGTCCGGTGACTAATTATTGGATTCCACACAGTCTTTCGTCCCGTTGATATTTCTTTGCGAACTGGAATGTTAGTTGTTTTCTCGCTGGTTTAAACTCGCGTCCTACCAGTGTTCATGCGATACAGGCAATTTATACACTTTATAGTGCAAGAAACGCACCGATTGGCCAGCCCTTGTTCCACGCCCTGAAACGTCAGCTGCTCGATGACGTTGTTGCCAGGAACTGCTGAGATAAACAAGACTTGAGAGAGAGGTAAGTGATAGGCGACGTAAATTATTTTATACATCTATCTGGGTTAAATTGTAGTGTTATTTGCGTCGAACCTCCACTTTCGGATTCCTTTTGACTTCATATATTGATGTGGATATAATCTTGAGGGCTATCTTTATAACACCGCTATGAAGGGGGCATTGCCAGTTGGATATAATATTATATTGATACATTTGAGTACTCTACATGTATTGATAGGCTACATGTATTTTGTGCCTATTAGGGTCCATATCAGAAAATATCACTGACACATTTAGCTGTTTGAAGATTGCCTTACAATTACATCAGCTTAGGTAATTTACCTAAGAAAACTATAGATCTTCCTCAGGCTAAGAACACGACTATTTAGCCTATGCAATGTCATTGTATAACTTGTTGAACAGTAGCCAAATTCCCCTTCCCATCGCCTTGTATCCACAAAGTGTTCAATAGTGTTCGATTGACAAGGCGCAAGGCTGAGTCATGGCATCGAAATTGATAGCAAGTCCATATTTGGTTATCCTGGCGCATCAGTTCCTGCTCCGTGTGAAAAGCGGGAAGCCACTCCCAGGTTGGACCGCTTCCAGGAGCAGGCTTCCCGGCGGGAAGAGGCGGAGTAGCCGTACTATACTCCGAGTAGAGCAGAGGGAGGGTGGGATGTGGAGGAGAGCAGAGCAGAGGCTAGAGTTGCAAGGTAGTGCGATATGTACAAAATAGTTTATTCAGAACAAGAATAAGACTGGCACCATCACGATCACATGTGAAAAAGTGGTTGTGGCCCACTTAGGCCAGTAGGCCTATTATTTCTCAAGTATTGGAGTCTTTCTTTCCTTTTCATTTTACGCATGGTTATGAATTTATTATGGGGTGGAAAAGTAGTTATGTCCAGAATATCCAAACCAGAAGAATTGCTGACACCATAAAGATGAAACCTGAAAAATAAGTGGTTTGGGATGCTCTTTATTCTTACAATCAACCTTTTTGAGTCTTTATGTTTTCCTTTTACCCAGAGACAGAGGCCAAGCAGCTTTATTTGATTTCGTATTAATTGCTGTAAGCATCACGATGACACTTAGTGTGGTTTAGGCTTTTTTTTTGTAACAGCCTTTGGTATTTTACGCATGGAAAGGCCACGCCAGACTTGTAAATGTATTATAATATTAGCTGACAAACAGCTATTTTCTGGCCTCAGGTGGTGGTTGACCTTGAGAAACGATGGTAGCAACAACGAAACAGAGCAGGAGACGCCTCTATCCGAACACCTGTTTTTGGTTCGAGGAGAAAGACGTCTCTGTCTCCTGAGTATGGTAATGAGGTCTGAATCATTCTCTCATCCAGAATAGAAGAACGGTCGAATCGAACGATGCAGGCATCCGCCCACGCGCCCCTAGTTCTCCAAGTCCTATCTCCATGTTCGACTCGTCCCAACCTTCCACCCATATCCTCAGGTGGAGTAGCAGTCTACTATGTTGTCTATACCTGTATGCCCATCAGGGGAACAGAACGATATCTGGCAATAACTCTTAAAAACACTTCCATTGTAATTTCCTTCAAGCCGTAAATACTGTTTTTTATTATTTTATATATTTTTTTACAATCAGATTTTTGGCAGTACAAACAAATGTGCTCAGTACGAATGTTTTAATATAATTAGTTGTGTACTCAGTTTTGGTATGGCAATTTGTCATATGCCAATAAATATGACATATGTCAATTACGCACTGACACATTTCCTGACAACAATTTGACCACAGACCTTGCAATGTATAGATAAGATAGCTTAAGTAGAAAATACTTAAGAGCCAATAATCGATGACTTACATGTATTATGATTGGACTTGAAATCATCGGTTTAGTGCGTCGAAGATATTATCAATTTATTATGGCCATAAAGTGATGAGTAAAAATGTGTTAATTATTTACAGACAAATGTTATGGCTATATTTCGTCTAGGTAAATTCATGAGTAAGCGCATTGTTTGTACTATAAAGACACTCATAGTAAAATAATGAGATGAGTTTGAAGGGGAAAGACCCTAAAGATGTTGTGGCTAGAAAGTAACATTCAGGTTATAAAAGCCAAGTTGTTTGATAACTTCTGTCAAAATTGTATTCAGGAAAGCAACTTCCGCTAGGCTTACCTTTACTTCCGAGCATCTGCCATGTCTTTTGTGACCTTTTGTGCTACTTTTAGGCAACTTGTTCAATAAAATTTGCACCACATGAATTGATCCCTTGTGATCATTTGAAAGGGGAAAAAAATATGATTAACATTCTGTATCTGCAATTAGAAATGTTTTCAGAAATATCTCCATTGGTTATCTTTCTCAAGCCAATGCTGACTCTTAATATTTTTCTTTATGGGAACTAATGCTCGGCCTAAGTGGTGGTCAGCCCATGGGTCCAGCCCCTAGGACATGTCCATTAGAAGTCACCTCTACACACATACTCCTCCACATGAAACCTTATTTAAATCTGCCCTTCTTCTCTCCTGTCAGTGAGTAACTTCAGAGGAACAGCGTGATGCATAGCGGCTCTTGTGACTTCTTGCTCTTTTCTCCACATCCCCTTCACAATATGCATTGGGGGAGAAGGTTAGAGGGGAGCGAACAAGGATCCTCCGCAAATGTGGTTCGAGAAGGAGACGAGAATGTGAGGAATGAAGGAAATATGAATTGAGAAAGAGCCAGTCACCACAGCAGTGGTCTACTCTTGACTTGAGAGAGGTCACTGACCAGTCTGACCCCATTCATTAAAAAGTCAAGAAGATTGTCAAAAATCAATAGGGTTCTTGTTCATTGTGGGCCTATGATCTGTGACATGGTGTGCCATTTTTTTTGGGGGGGGGTGAGTGGTTATTAAGTAATTACTCACTAGTTATAGGCCGAATAATGGCTGAGTGAGTTGTGGAGTGGTCATATAAGTGCACTGTTTCCAGTTTATTAAGGTAGACATGGATATTTGTTTTGCTTCCGTTAACTCAAAAAATGTATTCAATATTTCATGAGAAAACAGGTGTTTTCAGCACTTTATTTTGAGACAAGATTTCTCCTGAACACAAATAGAATTCTCTTCTTTCCCCCTTTCTCTCACACCCATCACATGCATAAGCACACAGACTCACTTGAGCCCATACTCGCTCTCTCACACAGACATACACACATCACATGCATGCCCAAACACACACACACAGTTCACAGCTCATACGGGCAATTTAGTCATTTTTGTTGAGTGAGGGTCATTTAGGATGACAGATTTCATTTGCTTTCTGAGGAAGGTGAAAGATGGGAAGCAAAATGTGGGAGAAAAAGACAGTAAAACCATAGAGCCCTGTGGTGTTAATCACTCACGGTGGTGAGCATGATGCAGGCGTGTGTGTGAGCGTGCATGAGCCCTGTGGTGCTAATCACTCACGGTGGTGAGCATGATGCAGGCGTGTGTGTGAGCGTGCATGAGCCCTGTGGGAGAGCTGTAGGAAAAGAGGGGTACTTAAACCTGGTCACTCACTATTGGGCCCAAACATCACTTCCCTGCCATGGGTGTTTCTCTAGCACTCTGCCCTGGGCTGGGTGGGAGGGCTGGAGAGAGGCAGAGAGAGAGAGAGAGAGAGAGAGGGAGTGATGGAAGGATATTGTATGAGAATGGAAGGAGAGTGGTAAGGTCAAGCAAGGCTTTGAAAGAGAATGAGGAAAGGATGCAGCATGCTTAGGCAGTCTAGCCTAGCGAAGGGTGTGTTCCTTAATTCACTCTGGCTATCTACTCCGAATTCAGAGCACTCTCGTCTGAGTGTGCCAGGGTGCAGAATAACTGACACCCGTTGAATATGGCCGGTGTCAGTAAATGTGGGTAAAAAGAGGCGTAATTAACGTGATGAAAACAACAACCAGCTCTGCTATGGTGAGTAAAATGGTCAGAGTGAGGTGTTCTCTCATTTGTGTCAGGAAGTAGCTAGTTAGCTTGGGTACTTGACTGCCGTGGTGAGCTCAGAACGCTCGGATCAACCCTACTCCTCGGCCAGAGCATCCAGTGTGCGCTCCGAGAGCGAAACGAACGGAGAATCTGACAACTTATGAACGCCCAGCGCACTCTGGAATTTCATTCTGGAATGAAATTCCGAACACACCCTAAATGGGATGACTATAGACAGTACAGACAGTACAGTATGGGGGGCAGAGATAACTTTTGTTTGGCTGCTATTGAGCAGAGATGAGGTGATGACTTTTAAGGAATTAAAACAAAAAAATCGTCAAATAAAAACGAAGTATTGTAAATAAACAACTGAGATATTGTATGATTTAATAGTAATTTAGTTGTTTACTATTGATGTCTTACCCAATGTGGACCTGACAGAGACAATGGAATATTTTACATGTTTTAGCAATTGCATGTTCACCATTCTTGGCTTTGGGATGTCCATTAAAAAGCTCTAAAATCATTTTTGAGTAATTTAATAATGCATTTGGTGTTCTTTAAAAAAAAATGTATCGGAACCGACCTCAAAGCACAATAATCACTCAGCACTACCTTGATGACAAGACAGAGATTGATGGTTAAGTGTTAAGCATTCTCTCACGGTAAATGGCTTGGTAATAGAAAGAGGCATGTACGTTCAGATCAATTTGATTGTGAGTCACAGAATTTGTGGGTGAAAGAAACTCATCTGAAATCCCGTTTGGCCTTTCTTTTTTTCAGTAAGAGCTCTGCACTGAGGTGTATCCTATGCGTGCCATCACTAACAGTATCCTCTCCATTCTGCCATCATGTACTGTAAAACCAAACCTACGTGTTTGTGTTCTCTGTCCGTTGTATGTCATTAGTTCGCTTACTCCAGAGTTGAGTCCTCAGTTAGTAAAGGACAAAACAATAAAGCTGCCTGAAGGAACATGATGTCTATTTGACCTTCGCAATGATGACTGTTTGTTTTACCTCTCTCCATCCCTCCCTTCTCTAATGCCCCCAGTTCCTCCATCCCTACATCGCTCCTTCATCCTATGCCCCTAGTTCCGAACTTCCCCCTTCACAATGACTATTTCTACTTCCTCTTTCTCTTCCTCCCTCCTCTTTTGCCCCCGGTTCACCCTCTGAGTCAGGCCGTTGCCGAACACTTAACACTGGCCATCGCAGTTAAACGAACCAGAACAAATCTCATCTACTCCCCACTGCATGTCTTTTTCTCTGGCAAGGTCTTCTCTGCTCCATGCGCAGTGAACCAGAAACGGCCTGGAAGGTACGGTGAGTCAGGTATGGCTCTGTCCCCGCGAGGACAACAGCGGACAACTCGCTCACTTCCCTGACCCAGCAAAATAAGTCAGAGGACGGTTGTTAGAGGTTAGTAGTAAAGGGGCTAGTCAGCCTTGTGCGTGGGGGTCACTATCTATAATTAGATACATTTATTTTTTAAATAATTTACCCCACCCCATTCGATCCCTCCCTCTCTTCCTTTTGTCAATCCCCATTTTCCATCTGTCGTCGTTATCTGTCCGCCCGTGGGAAAATTAGATTTTGTGTATGTAATCGTTTTAATGAAGGGAATGCAGCGTTGCCGTTGAATCTGCATATCCTCGTTCCATAGCTCCCAGAGAAGTGCTAAGGAGCCTTGTAGCAGTGAGAGACCTTTAGCACAAGACAGGGGGAGGCCAAATGAGCAGCGCAGAGCGCAGCAGGGAAAAGACAGTTGGCCCAAACTGTCCCCTCAGGCCCAGGGGCTGACGCGATACATATGGAGCTGTCCTTCCTCTTCCATCTCCTTAACTGTCGCTCTGCCAGTCTGTAAAAAGGCGAATGGTAATAGGTTCTTATAAGTACAGGATTTATCATTTGATTAAATTCATGCTAATTTCATTTAATTGGGTTGCCATTGTGTTTTTCATAAAGAGATGAGGCGTTTTCGATTGCTGTGTAAGGAATATCAAGGGAGGGTGGAGACCAGAATGTTTTTAGAATGACCTATCATTACATTTTTAACCCTGACCTTTACAAAGGTCTAATACAGGTCATTCCAGAGTTCAAACAACTCATCCTGCATTAAATTGGTCTGTGAGCGCCATTTGTTTGAGACCCCTGCTGTAAGGTGAAAAGCACCATGAATTTCTCAACTCTTCCATTATAGCAGTTAAACAGGGTTTATCATTGGTCTGCTAGGGCACAATGTCAAGGTGGTATCTACAGAGGGTTATAGAGGTCACGGGTTGCCATAGAGATGTCCGTGACCTCAGGGATAAGGGGGGGGGGGCGTACATTATGAAGGGGTCATGGTGATGATGTCACGCCTAACGCAGAGCAGAGAGAGTGAATAATGGAGAGATGTGAGTAAGTATGAACTCACACTCCACTCCAAACACACCAAAACAATGCTCATCACAGTCATGCTACTTTAAACATCTGCCGTTGTAAAGTGTTGTAGACTAGACTCTAGAGTGACTCATTTCATGTTGGTCCACATTATGTTCTTGGCCAACTGCCAGTCATAGAGTAATGGTAGCCTAGTATCAATTTATGCATGTAGGCTTACAATTGTATTTACAGGTACATCATTCTGGATGAATTTGTTTCAAGTTGTATAGGATTATTTCACCTTTATTTAACCAGGTAGGCTAGTTGAGAACCAGTTCTCATTTACAACTGCGACCTGGCCAAGATAAAGCAAAGCAGTGCGACACAAACAACTACACAGAGTTACACATGGAATAAACAAACATACAGTCAATAACACAATATAAAAAAGTCTACATACAGTGTGTGCAACTGAGGTAAGATAAGGGAGGTAAGGCAATAATAGGCCATATTGACAAAATAATTACAATTTAGCAATTAACACTGGAGTGATAGATGTGCAGAAGATTAATGTGCAAGTAGAGATACTGGGGTGCAAAGGAGAATAAAAAAAACAGTATGGGGATGAAGTAGTTGGATGGGCTATGTACAGGTGCAGTGATCTGTGAGCTGCTCTGAGTGAGTTTGGCAACGAATATGAATCAAGGGCCAGCCAACGAGATCATTCAGTTTGCAGTGGTGGGTGGTATATGGGCTTTGGTGACAAAACAGATGGCACTGTGATAGACTGTATCCAATTTGCTGAGCAGAGTTTTTGGAAGCTATTTTGTAAATGACATCGCCAAAGTCAAGGATTGGTAGGATTGTCAGTTTTACGAGGGTATGTTTGGCAGCATGAGTGAAGGATGCTTTGTTGCAAAATAGGAAGCTGATTCGAGATTTAAATTTGCATTGGAGATGCTTAATGTGAGTCTGGAAGGAGAGTTTACAGTCTAACCAGACACCTAGGTATTTGTAGTTGTCCACATATTCTAAGTCAGAACTGTCCAGAGTAGTGATGCTAGATGGGCGGGCAGGTGCTGGTAGTGATTGGTTGAAGAGCATGCATTTAGTTTTACTTGCATTTAAGAGCAGTTGGAGGCCACGGAAGGAGAATTGTATAGCGTTGAAGCTCGTCTGGAGGTTAGGTAACACAGTGTCCAAAGAAGGACTAGAAGTATACAGAATGGTATCATCTGCGTTGAGGTGGATCAGAGGATCACCAGCAGCAAGAGCGACATCATTGATGTATACAGAGAAAAGAGTCGGCCCGAGAATTGAACCCTGTGGCACCCCCATAGAGACTGCCAGGGGTCCGGACAACAGGCCCTCCGATTTGACACACTGAACTCTGTCTGAGAAGTAGTTGGTGAACCAGACGATGCAGTCATTTGAGAAACCAAGGCTGTTGAGTCTGCTGATAAGAATGTGGTGATTGAAAGAGTTGAAAGCCTTGGCGAGGTCTATGAATACAGCTGCACAGTATTGCCTCTTATCGATGGAGGTTATGATATTGTTTAGGACCTTGAGGGTGGCTGAGGTGCACCCATGACCAGCTCGGAAACCAGATTGCATAGCGGAGAAGGTGTGGTGAGATTCAAAATGGTCTGTGATCTGTTTGTTAACTTGGCTTTCGAAGACCTTGGAAAGGCAGGGTAGGATAGATATAGGTCTGTAGCAGTCTAGAGTGTCTCCCTCTTTGAAGAGGGGATGACCGCGGCAGCTTTCTAATCTTTGGGGATCTCAGACGATACGAAAGAGAGATTGAACAGGCTAGTAATAGGGGTTGCAACAATTTCGACTGATAATTTTAGAACGAGAGGGTCCAGATTGTGGGCGGCTGGGTAGCCTAATGGTTAGAGCGTTGGACTAGTAACCGGAAGGTTGCAAGTTCAAACCCCTGAGCTGACAAGGTACAAATCTGTCATTTTTCCCCTGAACAGGCAGTTAACCCACTGTTCCTAGGCTGTCATTGAAAATAAGAATTTGTTCTTAACTGACTTGCCTAGTAAAATAAAAAAATTGTCTATCCCTGCTGATTTGTAGGGGTCCAAATTTTGCAGCTCTTTCAGAACATCAGCTATCTGGATTTGGGTGAAGGAGAAATGGGGGAGGCTTGGACAAGTTGCTGTGGGGGGTGCAGAGCTGTTGACCAGGTGGAAAGCATGGCCAGTCATAGAAAAATGCTTATTGAAATTCTCAATTATCCTGGATTTATCGGCGGTGACAGTGTTTCCTAGGTTCAGTGCCTCTGGGCTGCTCTGGAGGTGCTCTTATTCTCCATGGACTTTACAGTGTCCCAGAACTTTTTGGAATTTGTGCTGCAGGATGAAAAATTCTGTTTGAAAAAGCTAGCCTTGCTTTCCTAATTGCCTGTGTATATTGTTTCCTAATTTCCCTGATAAGTTGCATATCGCAGGGGCTATTCGATTGCTAATGCAGTACGCCACAGGATGTTTTTGTGTTGGTCAAGGGCAGTCAGGTCTGGAGTGAACCATGGGCTATATCTGTTTTATGGGGCATGCTTACTTAAGATTGTGAGGAAAGCACTTTTAAAAATAACCAGGCATCTTCTACTGACGGAATAAGGTCAATATCCTTCCAGGATACCCGGGCCAGGTCGATTAGAAGGGCCTGCTTGCTGAAGTGTTTTAGGGAGTGTTTGACAGTGATGACGGGTGGTCGTTTGACCTGTAGACCCATTACGGACGCATGCAATGAGGCAGTGATCGCTGAGATCCTGGTTGAAGACACCAGAGGTATATTTGGAGGGCAGGTTGGTTAGGATGATATCTATGAGGATGCCTGTGTTTACAGATTTGGGGTTGTACCTGGTAGGTTCATTGATGATTTGTGTGAAATTGATGGCATCAAGCTTAGATTGTAGGATTTCCGGGGTGTTAAACATGTCCCAGTTTAGGTCACCTAATAGCACGAGCTCTGAAGATAGATGGGGGCAATCAATTCACATATGGTGTCCAGGGCACAGCTGGGGCCAGAAGGTGGTCTATAGCAAGCGGCAACAGTGAGAGATTTGTTTGCATATTGGATGCACCTGAGCTCAATTTGGATTGTCATAGCAAAGGGGTGTGAATACTTAAGTAAATTAGATATTTCTGTGCAAAATTCAAATAAAACATGTTTTCACTTCGTCATTATGGGATATTGTGTGTAGATGGGTGTGAAAAACATCAATTTTGAAATCAGGCTGTAACACAAAGTGTGAAAAGGTCAAGGGGTATAAATACCTTTTGAAAGCACTGTAAATGTTTTCCAATCATATACTTGTGTATTTGGTCTTAGTACTAGAGACGGTTCATCTTTAGAGAAATAGCAGAAGTGACCACATATTCATTTCCTAGAATGGTGGAGTTGACCTGTGTAGCAAGAAGACAGGAAAACCTCTCAACACCAGGACACAAAAATAATCTGGCAAAACTCACTCTCACAAACAGTTATGGCCCTAATTAAAAGTATTTATATTATTTTACTACTGTCATATTCCTGCATCTTTGAATAAATGGAATTAAATGAATGATAAATACCCATTGATTCTTGAAGTATATAACTTAGAAATGCCTCTTGAGCTCAGTTCAGCTGTCATACCCCATCAGAACCCAAAATATAAGCGTGTTTTACCCAAGTGTTTGTAAACAACCTAAATGTAAACAAACGCTGTATAGCCTCAAAACATAGTTAAAACTATAAAGTTGATATCATGGAGGGTCAGTCCTTGCATCCATAGCTTTGTCTATGAATTTTCGACTGGTTACATTTATCCAGCCCCTCTCCCTTAGCTTTTCAGCAAAACAAGGCCAGGAAAAACAATCTGTTATTGTTTAAATGTATTATTCCAGCTTTAAGGATTACTTTTAAATGTGAAAAAAAAAGACAATTTGGAAATAGTGTTTTAAAAATGCTGTTAACCATTGCAGTACAATTACTTAGCATATATACGGTAGCTTACGTCTGGCATGCGAACGCTTGTACTTTGGTTTGGAGGTCAGTCATCCACAGACACAGACATTATTTCCCAGCAAGTGATTTGAATGATAGATGGTGAAATGTTAACCATGTACCCCATAGTATGCATTCACAGAGGCTATATATACTCTTCAAGTAATAAGACTTAGAATACTCCAGTGATCAGAATCAAAAAGTGAAAGCAGTCATTTCCAGTAGAGCTGTAGTGTCTGACAACCCAAACAACTCCACATCCCCAGGCAGTCCCATTTCAAAGAAATGGTGTGTGTTAGTGAGAGTGTGTGTGTGTGTTTATAAAGACACTTTGTCATTTGTTTGACAGTGAACTACATAATTGCTTAGGAAATGCATAAACATGTATCTTACAAAGTAAGAAGATGGGCTTTTAAAGAGAGAGAGGACACACTGTCTGTGTGTGTGATGGTGTGAGTTTAGCCGAAACTGTGTGGGCGACATGCTGCATTCAGATGCAGGGCTGATCATCATTTAGAATCAGCAACTGCCCCTGATGCTTCCAGGAAATAAAGCAATGAAGAGAAGTGTGTGTGTGTGTGTGTGTGTGTGTGTGTGTGTGTGTGTGTGTGTGTGTGTGTGTGTGTGTGTGTGTGTGTGTGCGTGTGCGTGTGCGTGTGCGTGTGCGTGTGCGTGTGCGTGTGCGTGTGCGTGTGCGTGTGCGTGCGTGCGTGTGTGTGTGTGTGTGTGTGTGTGTGTGTGTGTGTGTGTGTGTGTGTGTGATGATTGACATGATGATACGGTATATGCTGCTCGACAAACATCATTTTCACTTTACTCCAGCTTGATTCACATGCCTGGGATGGAGATTTGAAGACGTTTCCTCAGGGCAGAGTTAAGTGAATTCACTTCTCCGGTCCATTGAATGACTGGTTACATTCACTATGTTTTTACCATTCAATTCTATTTTGCGTCAAAACACCTCAATTGAAAACACTTCAGAAATCAGCACCAACCGATTTACATTTGACATTTGAGTCATTCTAGCGGACATTCTTATCCAGAAACACTTACAATTAGTGCACTCATCTTAAGATAGCTGGGTGAGACAACATATCACAGTTGTAGCAAGTCAATTTCCCTCAAAGTACTTATCCGCAAAGTCAGTGCTAGTATGAAAAATGATTAACTTTCTCTTTTTTCAGCAACTGCTGTTGATTTATTTTTAAAATGTATTTTACCTTTATTTAACTAGGCAAGTCAGTTAAGAACAAATTCTTATTTTCAATGACGGCCTAGGAACAGTGGGTTAACTGCCTCGTCCAGGGGCAGAACGACCTTGTCAGCTCGGGGATTCAAGCCTGCAACTCTTTCAGTTACCTGTCCAATGCTCAAACCACTAGCCTACCTACTCTAACCACTATGCCACACTAATGCCAACTAACACAGATTTCCCTTCCTTCCAGTTTATTTACCAGAAGTGGTTCACCAGCTTGTACCCACAATATACATAGTCTGTGTTCATAAGCATTGATTGCTACTTATCAGAATTATACAGCAGACTACCAGTCAGTTGAAATCTGCAATCTCAGAAAGTCACACTTGCAACTGTTATATGCGGGATGGATAACATACTTTAACAAAAACACAAAGAGAAACATTTCAGTCCCATGGAAACATGGGATCGTAGTACATATACACACAGACACTTCCACTCATAAAGGCCCTCTGTGCACCCCAGTGACTCACGGATTCACACGCCCCCAAATAAACATGACACACACTTTTCGGTCACACATCAAATGCTCTGTGCCTGTCTGTGCAGACCCCTGAGCTCGGTCTACTTTCCCCTGAATCCCCTGACAAGCAGAGGGGAGAAAACACACCGTCACTGAAAGGCACGGCGAAGCATGTGCGGCTTTCTTTTTTTCAGAAAATCGGCAGCAGATTTGTCACTCTCACTCTTTCTCTCTCTTCTTTCTCTCTCACTCTTTCTCTCTCACTCTTTCTCTCTCACTCTTTCTCTCTCTTCTTTCTCTCTCTTCTTTTACACTCTTAATTTTCACTGAAAGAGAAAGCTTACTTGCACTTGTTTTTTCTAAGCAACACTTTGTGCAACACACATGATGATGTACCTGAACAGTCATAAACACCCATTCTCAGAACTCGACTAGCAGTGATGAATTTAGAGAAAAAAAGCCAAAGAATTCTGAAGGATATTTGCACTGTTGTATTTGACAGTATTGTTTGTGCCGTGATATTACATTTATACTTAATCAGTCTGTTGTACTCTAGGTGTTTTCTGGGTCATCAGCACAAACTAGCAGTAGTGACAATGCTAATTGTCAGGTAGTGGTAGCCGAGACAGGTGTAGCCTAGTTACCAACCACCAGCAGACTGGGAGAGGCCGAGCAACGGACCTCAACAACACCAGTACTGGTACGACTGAAACTTCTCAGCCAGTAAGACAGAGAGAGAAAGGCTGCATGCTTTTAGTCAGGGAGCTCAGCCTAGACCACAGACGACTCAATTCTGCTCGGCAGTGAAACGGTTAAACTTTAATTCTGTCCAGCAGCAAAACGGTTAAATGAGTTATATCATTTTTGAGAAATCTCCCCCAGCTGTGCAGATGACTTGGTAGTCCTGGTGGCTGAGGCCTAGAAATGAGGGTGTCTTATCATTCAATCAGGAGAGTGGTTGTATGTGAAATATCTTTGCTTCCTAAGTCTTCACCTGTTATGGTGGAAATGTTTTAATTATTGTTCTTGACATTATCTCCATTAAAGAAAGGTGATGATCCTAACACTGTTTTGACTGTATCTCCATTAAAGAAAGGTGATGATCCTAACACTGTTTTGACTGTATCTCCATTAAAGAAAGGTGATGATCCTAACACTGTTTTGACTGTATCTCCATGAAGTGGAAAGGTGATGATCCTAACACTGTTTTGACTGTATCTCTATTAAAGAAAGGTGATGATCCTAACACTGTTTTGACTGTATCTCCATGAAGTGGAAAGGTGATGATCCTAACACTGTTTTGACTGTATCTCCATTAAAGAAAGGTGATGATCCTAACACTGTTTTGACTGTATCTCCATGAAGTGGAAAGGTGATGATCCTAACACTGTTTTGACTGTATCTCCATTAAAGAAAGGTGATGATCCTAACACTGTTTTGACTGTATCTCCATGAAGTGGAAAGGTGATGATCCTAACACTGTTTTGACTGTATCTCCATTAAAGAAAGGTGATGATCCTAACACTGTTTTGACTGTATCTCTATTAAAGAAAGGTGACGATCCTAACACTGTTTTGACTGTATCTCCATTAAAGAAAGGTGATGATCCTAACACTGTTTTGACTGTATCTCCATTAAAGAAAGGTGATGATCCTAACACTGTTTTGACTGTATCTCCATTAAAGAAAGGTGATGATCCTAACACTGTTTTGACTGTATCTCTATTAAAGAAAGGTGATGATCCTAACACTGTTTTGACTGTATCTCCATGAAGTGGAAAGGTGATGATCCTAACACTGTTTTGACTGTATCTCTATTAAAGAAAGGTGACGATCCTAACACTGTTTTGACTGTATCTCCATTAAAGAAAGGTGATGATCCTAACACTGTTTTGACTGTATCTCTATTAAAGAAAGGTGACGATCCTAACACTGTTTTGACTGTATCTCCATTAAAGAAAGGTGATGATCCTAACACTGTTTTGACTGTATCTCCATTAAAGAAAGGTGATGATCCTAACACTGTTTTGACTGTATCTCTATTAAAGAAAGGTGACGATCCTAACACTGTTTTGACTGTATCTCCATTAAAGAAAGGTGATGATCCTAACACTGTTTTGACTGTATCTCCATTAAAGAAAGGTGATGATCCTAACACTGTTTTGACTGTATCTCCATTAAAGAAAGGTGATGATCCTAACACTGTTTTGACTGTATCTCTATTAAAGAAAGGTGATGATCCTAACACTGTTTTGACTGTATCTCCATGAAGTGGAAAGGTGATGATCCTAACACTGTTTTGACTGTATCTCCATTAAAGAAAGGTGATGATCCTAACACTGTTTTGACTGTATCTCTATTAAAGAAAGGTGATGATCCTAACACTGTTTTGACTGTATCTCCATTAAAGAAAGGTGATGATCCTAACACTGTTTTGACTGTATCTCCATTAAAGAAAGGTGACGATCCTAACACTGTTTTGACTGTATCTCCATTAAAGAAAGGTGATGATCCTAACACTGTTTTGACTTTTGATCTCCATTAAAGAAAGGCACTGTTTTGTACTTCTATCAGTGGAGGCTGCTGAGGGGAGGACGGCTCATAATAATGTCTGGAATGGAGTCAATGGAATGGTATCAACCACATGGAAACCTCGTCTTTGCTCTGTTTGATAACATTCCATTTAATCCATTCCAGCCATTATTATGAGTCGTCCTCCCCTCAGTAGCCTCCACTGGCTTCTATGACCAGGGGTAGGATCTGACCTAGATGAAGAAGAAAAAACGGATCAGTGAGAAGAGACACAGGTGTACAACACTAATGAAATACTTGTTTTCATCCCTCGACTCCACCTTGCTACATCAATGATTACGTTTACATGCACATTCATCATTTGATATTGAACTGGTTATCTTAATCGATGTAAGGTCATAATCGAAGTAAGCAAACGCTGATTAAAACACCTTCTGTACTAATTGTTAGGACATGTAAACACCTTAATCAGCGTTTCAGCGGTGTGCTTGATCCGCGCATGTGCTAGCACCAGCCGAGAGCCTCCCTCTTTAGCGCCAGTGAAGTATGCATGTTAGAAATAGTTTTCACATACAAACTTCAGATGCCCGAACTCAGAATTAAATAATATGGTCACTTTGATAAAATGTTTATTTTGATTGCCGATTTATCAAATCCCACCAGTAGCCTGATTTCATTAATTGTATTACTGTGTCCATGTAAACATACCCATAGTTGTCTGCACACACACACACACACACACACACACACACACACGTGCGCGCGCACGCACGCACACGCACACGCACACACCCCTGCCATAAAGAGAAAAGACAACAGACTCCCCCTCCTCCATCCCTCTTCGTTCTGTATCTGTAAGTGCCTGTGTCGACAAGCCACATCAGAGCGCCGAGCTCTAACGAGGCCTAACGAGCACCTGTGTAATTCACCAATTATAATCAGTCTAATGGTGCGGCTCTAAGCGGAACCCCCGTCCCCCCCGTCCCCCTACACACACACACACCGCCTCCTCCCCTCACCTTCTCCTTTCCACAGGCGAGAGAGGGAGCAGCACACATTCTGTTTTTATAGACTGGGAGCCAGTGGGAGGGGGGCAGATGCTTTGACTCCAGGGTTGTGTGTCCCGAACGGGGATACAGAGGGAAGGATTTGGGGTTGGTTGGATGAGCAGAATGATATTGCACGTGTATAAACAACTGAACATCAAATTGAAGAGGTAAGACAGCGGTCACACTCAGCCTCATAGACACACAACCCAGACGGATTTAATTTCCGGTTTATGATCAATAAAAAGCCCTCGAACAGTTCCTTCATTAGGGCTGAATGACACTACGCTTCTCATTCATAATTCACCAAAAACACTGTTCGCCACAAACCTCACTTCCTGTGTGAAATGCAGCAGGAAATGCTTTATTTCCTGTAGTGGAGTGAGCATGTTAGTGACGTGGGGGGTTGGTGTGTGTGTGTCGGTGTGCGTATCCGTACGTACATGTCTTTGTGTGTGTGTGTGTGTGTTCAGCCATGTACGTGTAATATTAACATGGACACACACGTCATACAATAACAGTAAGGACAATGCTTCTAAGCTCATTAATCATGAACTATGTTAATCATTACCCATTAAAATGAACGAAGCCTTAGAGGGCCAAGCCTGAGTGCTAATAAACAGTAGAAAGTCAAGAGGGAGTTCAAGTCGCAAAATGCAAGAGAGGTAGTAAACCATTTGATAGAACTATTTGAATAGCGTGGCTGTTACCATAATGTCTACGGACACAGCAGGTGGGTGGTTAGTCACGAGGGTGTGTGTCTTGCCAGATCCTCGAAATGACGTCAAGACAACACAAGGTGTTAAGCAATCCGAAAATCAAATTGACACATTCACTCAACACCGGGGCCTTCAGAATTCTCTGTGTGATTATCACCTTGTACTGTAGATAAACCCAGTCTGATGTCTCCTGTTCCCAGTGTCTGGGGTCCTCAGGGGCCACGCTCACTCCCTAGGGGCCTCTTATACGCTGTGGCTTCGTTCCAAGTGTCTATACTAGCGTACTACTTAGAATGAAGCAATGTAATGGCCATAGATTCTAACTAAATAAGTGGCTAGTATGGATATTGGAACCGAGCCAACGTCTCTTGTTACCAGTGTTTGGGGCCTCAAAGGCCACACTCACTCCCTCTCACTGTCTGGTACCACAGCTCACCTTGGCTATGGGGTTGTAGAGTGGTGGCCGGGCACTCTTAAGCCTCTTCATGTCGAATGAGAAAAAGAAAGTGATGATATGACGATATGGATTAAGTTCAACTCATTATAGTGATAGAAATGCAATGCCAGTGTCCTGATGCTCTGGTATTTGCCACACCCATGCCGTGTAAGCTGTGTATCTCTACAGCCATGAGCCTTCATGGGTCTACTTGTAGTAGTGATGCATCCCTAGACTGTGTAACCCCCTACGCCAACGGGGATACGACCAATATAGATCTGTTGTCAAGGAAACAACCAAAAGCCAATCAAAGCGGTGTGTGGAGAAATGGCAACGAATACATCAAAAGAGCGAAGACCAAAAAAAAGAAAGATCACGACATGAACGCAGTTTCTCTCCTGGATTTTACATTGTGCGCGTAGAAATGGAGGGCTACAGACACTCATATGTAAATGCTTTTGTGAGTGTGTGTGAGTCTGGGAATAGCTTCGTTCTGACGCCTGGATGTTCGCAGTACACACACAGACCAGCTGAAACACTATCAGCACAGTAGCTCCCTCTTTCTCCCTCTCTCACCATCTCTCTCCCTCTCTCACCATCTCTCTCCCTCTCTCACCATCTCTCTCCCTCTCTCACCATCTCTCTCCCTCTCTCACCATCTCTCTCCCTCTCTCACCATCTCTCTCCCTCTCTCACCATCTCTCTCCCTCTCTCACCATCTCTCTCCCTCTCTCACCATCTCTGTGTTACGACATCAATCTGTCCTCTCTCACCATCTCTGTGTTACGACATCAATCTGTCCTCTCTCCCTCTCTCACCATCTCTCTCCCTCTCTCACCATCTCTCTCCCTCTCTCACCATCTCTGTGTTACGACATCAATCTGTCCTCTCTTCCTCTCTCACCATCTCTGTGTTACAACATCAATCTGTCCTCTCTTCCTCTCTCACCATCTCTCTCCCTCTCTCACCATCTCTCTCCCTCTCTCACCATCTCTGTGTTACGACATCAATCTGTCCTCTCTCCCTCTCTCACCATCTCTCTCCCTCTCTCACCATCTCTCACCATCTCTCTCCCTCTCTCACCATCTCTGTGTTACGACATCAATCTGTCCTCTCTTCCTCTCTCACCATCTCTGTGTTACGACATCAATCTGTCCTCTCTTCCTCTCTCACCATCTCTCTCCCACTTCACCCTCTTTGTGTTACGACATCAATCTGTCCTCTCTCCCTCTCTCTCCCACTTCACCCTCTCTATGTTACGACATCAATCTGTCCTCTCTCCCTCTCTCACCATCTCTCTCCAACTTCACCATCTCTATGTTACGACATCAATCTGTCCTCTCTCCCTCTCTCACCATCTCTCTCCCACTTCACCCTCTCTGTGTTACGACATGAATCTATCCTCTCTCCCTCTCTCTCTCCCACTTCACCCTCTCTATGTTACGACATCAATCTGTCTCTCTCCCTCTCTCACCATCTCTCTCCCACTTCACCCTCTCTATGTTACGACATCAATCTGTCTCTCTCCCTCTCTCACCATCTCTCTCCCACTTCACCATCTCTGTGTTACGACATCAATCTGTCCTCTCTCACCATCTCTCTCCCACTTCACCCTCTGTGTGTTACGACATCAATCTGTCCTCTCTTCCTCTCTCACCATCTCTCTCCCTCTCTCACCATCTCTGTGTTACGACATCAATCTGTCCTCTCTCCCTCTCTCACCATCTCTCTCCCTCTCTCACCATCTCTGTGTTACGACATCAATCTGTCCTCTCTCCCTCTCTCACCATCTCTCTCCCACTTCACCCTCTCTGTGTTACGACATCAATCTGTCCTCTCTCCCTCTCTCACCATCTCTCTCCCACTTCACCCTCTCTGTGTTACGACATCAATCTTTCCTCTCTCCCTCTCTCACCATCTCTCTCTCTCTCTCTCTCTCTCGTTCTTCTTCTCAATATATTTCCTCTATCTATCTCTCTTTCTCTCTCTTTCTAGCCCCCCTTGTCTTTAAATCTCTTCAAATCTCTCTCTCTCTTCTCACCTTCTCTCTCTTCTCTTTTTCTATCTCTCCACTCTTTCTCCTTGCCTCAGCTTGCCTTGTGCATATGGGCCAGAGAACAGTCTCTCCTTCTATTGCTTGGAAAATGTGAACATGAGTCAATTCACCCCCCACACACATCCCTCCCCCTTTGTAACTACTGTTCAACATTCAATGCCTCATCTACATACTACACAAGTATCACTATTATCATCATGATAATAGGTACAGAATTGGACAATCGGTGCTTTCATAATATGAAGGACGAATGGCGAAAGCGTTGCTGTGTATTACGTTGTGGGTCTTCTATAGGAAACAACCTGATTAAACCATCATTGTGATTCCTAGGTTTTACTTGCCCTGAGAGCTCACTCTAGACATCCAGCCAGACCGTTTGTTTGTGTTGTTACTGGTAGCAACGACACTTTAATGGTCCACGTGAGCTTTTTTTTCTATGGCTACAGAATAAGATGTGGGGGCAATGACATCACTGTGTTGTTTAATAGTTAAATGATTAATAGTTACCCAGCATTCCACCACATGAAGAAAAGGGAAGGAGGGGTGAGTAAGAGGGGAGGGGTGTCTCCTCTGGCACCTGGAGTGGAACTTCCAGCCGAAATCAGTTGTTCCCCCTCGCCTCCTCTCTTTGACCCCCCTCGCCTCCCCCTCCTCCCCTCTGCTCAGAAAGCGTAGGAGGGTATCTAACGCAAAGCCAAATTCCCAAGTGGTCACCATCATCAAAACATGATAACTTCAGTGAGGGAGATGGAGGGCTGCCTGTAAGAGGCTGGCTGTTTGGCATTTTGGAAGCACTGTGTGTGTGTGTGTTTTGTGTGTGTGTGTGTGTGTGTGTGTGTGTGTGTGTGTGTGTGTGTGTGTGTGTGTGTGTGTGTGTGTGTGTGTGTGTGTGTGTGTGTGTGTGTGTGTGTGTGTGTGTGTGTGTGTGTGTGTGTGTGTGTGTGTGTGTGTGTGTGTGTGTGTGTGTGTGTGTGTACACGTTTTACTATACTTGTAAGTACCAGAAGTCCTCACAAAAATAGCAAACCAACGAAAATTCAGAGAAGTGAGGACATCTTTCTGGTCCTCACTTTCAATTGCTGATCCCCAAAAAGTCCTCACAAGTATAGTAACACACTGTGTATGAGTGTGTGTGTGTTTGTTTGCACCTCTTACTAGACCTATGCGTGAGTCGCACTGAGTCACAATTGTCCCCTTTGGGTGCATGGTTAGGGGTCTGGAGCTGCTGTGTGTGGGTGGGTGTGCAGACAGGCACTAAGGTCCAGGCAGGGAGTTGTACAGACCTGTGGGATATCTCCATCATAGGAGGGGAATGTGTCTCAGTCTGGGTCTGTCTGAGTTTAGAACAGCATCTCTGTCTGGATAGAGACACAACCTACTGTATGTAACTATGAAGCCTAATAACCTACTGTATGTAACTATGAACTCTAATAACCTACTGTATGTAACTATGAACTCTAATAACCTACTGTATGTAACTATGAACTAATAACCTACTGTATGTAACTATGAAGTCTAATAACCTACTGTATGTAACTATGAAGTCTAATAACCTACTGTATGTAACTATGAAGTCTAATAACCTACTGTATGTAACTATGAAGTCTAATAACCTACTGTATGTAACTATGAAGTCTAATAACCTACTGTATGTAACTATGAAGTCTAATAACCTACTGTATGTAACTATGAAGTCTAATAACCTACTGTATGTAACTATGAACTCTAATAACCTACTGTATGTAACTATGAAGTCTAATAACCTACTGTATGTAACTATGAACTCTAATAACCTACTGTATGTAACTATGAACTCTAATAACCTACTGTATGTAACTATGAACTCTAATAACCTACTGTATATAACTATGAACTCTAAGGACCTACTGTATGTAACTATGAACTCTGAGGATCTACTGTATGTAACTATGAACTAATAACCTACTGTATGTAACTATGAACTAATAACCTACTGTATGTAACTATGAACTCTAATAACCTACTGTATATAACTATGAACTCTAAGGACCTACTGTATGTAACTATGAACTCTAATAACCTACTGTATGTAACTATGAAGTCTGAGGATCTACTGTATGTAACTATGAACTAATAACCTACTGTATGTAACTATGAACTAATAACCTACTGTATGTAACTATGAACTCTAATAACCTACTGTATATAACTATGAACTCTAATAACCTACTGTATGTAACTATGAAGTCTGAGGATCTACTGTATGTAACTATGAACTAATAACCTACTGTATGTAACTATGAACTAATAACCTACTGTATGTAACTATGAACTCTAATAACCTACTGTATATAACTATGAACTCTAAGGACCTACTGTATGTAACTATGAAGTCTGAGGATCTACTGTATGTAACTATGAACTAATAACCTACTGTATGTAACTATGAACTCTAATAACCTACTGTATATAACTATGAACTCTAAGGACCTACTGTATGTAACTATGAACTCTGAGGATCTACTGTATGTAACTATGAACTAATAACCTACTGTATGTAACTATGAACTAATAACCTACTGTATGTAACTATGAACTAATAACCTACTGTATGTAACTATGAACTAATAACCTACTGTATGTAACTATGAACTAATAACCTACTGTATGTAACTATGAACTAATAACCTACTGTATGTAACTATGAACTCTAATAACCTACTGTATATAACTATGAACTCTGAGGATCTACTGTATGTAACTATGAACTCTAATAACCTACTGTATGTAACTATGAACTAATAACCTACTGTATGTAACTATGAACTAATAACCTACTGTATGTAACTATGAACTAATAACCTACTGTATGTAACTATGAACTAATAACCTACTGTATGTAACTATGAAGTCTAATAACCTACTGTATGTAACTATGAAGTCTAATAACCTACTGTATGTAACTATGAAGTCTAATAACCTACTGTATGTAACTATGAAGTCTAATAACCTACTGTATGTAACTATGAAGTCTAATAACCTACTGTATGTAACTATGAAGTCTAATAACCTACTGTATGTAACTATGAAGTCTAATAACCTACTGTATGTAACTATGAACTCTAATAACCTACTGTATGTAACTATGAAGTCTAATAACCTACTGTATGTAACTATGAACTCTAATAACCTACTGTATGTAACTATGAAGTCTAATAACCTACTGTATGTAACTATGAACTCTAATAACCTACTGTATGTAACTATGAACTCTAATAACCTACTGTATGTAACTATGAACTCTAATAACCTACTGTATATAACTATGAACTCTAAGGACCTACTGTATGTAACTATGAACTCTGAGGATCTACTGTATGTAACTATGAACTAATAACCTACTGTATGTAACTATGAACTAATAACCTACTGTATGTAACTATGAACTCTAATAACCTACTGTATATAACTATGAACTCTAAGGACCTACTGTATGTAACTATGAACTCTAATAACCTACTGTATGTAACTATGAAGTCTGAGGATCTACTGTATGTAACTATGAACTAATAACCTACTGTATGTAACTATGAACTAATAACCTACTGTATGTAACTATGAACTCTAATAACCTACTGTATATAACTATGAACTCTAATAACCTACTGTATGTAACTATGAAGTCTGAGGATCTACTGTATGTAACTATGAACTAATAACCTACTGTATGTAACTATGAACTAATAACCTACTGTATGTAACTATGAACTCTAATAACCTACTGTATATAACTATGAACTCTAAGGACCTACTGTATGTAACTATGAAGTCTGAGGATCTACTGTATGTAACTATGAACTAATAACCTACTGTATGTAACTATGAACTCTAATAACCTACTGTATATAACTATGAACTCTAAGGACCTACTGTATGTAACTATGAACTCTGAGGATCTACTGTATGTAACTATGAACTAATAACCTACTGTATGTAACTATGAACTAATAACCTACTGTATGTAACTATGAACTAATAACCTACTGTATGTAACTATGAACTAATAACCTACTGTATGTAACTATGAACTAATAACCTACTGTATGTAACTATGAACTAATAACCTACTGTATGTAACTATGAACTAATAACCTACTGTATGTAACTATGAACTCTAATAACCTACTGTATATAACTATGAAGTCTGAGGATCTACTGTATGTAACTATGAACTAATAACCTACTGTATGTAACTATGAACTAATAACCTACTGTATGTAACTATGAACTCTAATAACCTACTGTATATAACTATGAACTCTAAGGACCTACTGTATGTAACTATGAAGTCTGAGGATCTACTGTATGTAACTATGAACTAATAACCTACTGTATGTAACTATGAACTCTAATAACCTACTGTATATAACTATGAACTCTAAGGACCTACTGTATGTAACTATGAACTCTGAGGATCTACTGTATGTAACTATGAACTAATAACCTACTGTATGTAACTATGAACTAATAACCTACTGTATGTAACTATGAACTAATAACCTACTGTATGTAACTATGAACTAATAACCTACTGTATGTAACTATGAAGTCTAATAACCTACTGTATGTAACTATGAACTAATAACCTACTGTATGTAACTATGAACTCTAATAACCTACTGTATATAACTATGAACTCTGAGGATCTACTGTATGTAACTATGAACTCTAATAACCTACTGTATGTAACTATGAACTCTGAGGATCTACTGTATGTAACTATGAACTCTGAGGATCTACTGTATGTTTTTCCCGACCCAGATAAAAGTTGTTCCTGGGCTAAAAAACATTTTTAATTGAGATTCTCCATTGAGTGTGTTTTTTACTCCAGTCCAGGATTAAACTTAATCTGTGTCTGAGAATCTGGCCCCAAGTGAACCTAAAGGTATCAGCTGGAGGACATTGGCCAGATGAGGGAGCTTGACATGTGATCATTAAAACCCAATGGGCGAGACATGGGGGAAGAACATACATCTGCCTATAAAATCCTCTGAAAAGGAATGAGAGAGTGGAAAAAGAGATAGAGGGGGATGGAAACATTGAGCAGGGGAGGTACGGATGGATGGAAGGAGGGGTACATATTTCCTTTGGCAAGTCATAAATTGTATTTCAGACAGGCAGGAACACATGCACACGCACACACACACACACACACACACACACACACACACACACACACACACACACACACACACACACACACACACACACACACACACACACACACACACACACACACACACACACACACACACACACACACACACACACACACACACACACACACGGGTCCCTGGTCTTAATTATGAACAGAAATCATCAAAACAATTTCTGTGATCTACCTGAAGCTGAATCAGTCATATGCAGCTGCAGTTGTCTAATAGAACCCAGGCTCCGTTGACACCTCGCCAGAACCCTGACTGGGTTCCTTAACCGGTTCCCTATGTTGTGAATGTATGAAGTGGGTATATCAGCGGGACTTGACTAATCAGTGATTCGGGAAAGTGGTGTGAGTTGGATGGAAAGAAACAAACATGATTGTTTGGGGGTTTGGATCTGTTTTGGGGTTCCAGTTAAACTAGTCATGAGCACTCCGAGAGAGAGAGAGAGACTGTGTGTGTGTGTGTGTGTGTGTGTGTGTGTGTGTGTGTGTGTGTGTGTGTGTGTGTGTGTGTGTGTGTGTGTGTGTGTGTGTGTGTGTGTGTGTGTGTGTGTGTGTGTGTGTGTGTGTGTGTGTGCCTACTGAAGCGTATTCCCATAAGAGTGTCTTTCTTTGGCAGTTCCTTTCAGGTTCCGTTTACCGTAATGATTTTCCTGGCACCATTAAACTGTGGGCAAACAGAATAAGAAAAGAAAGGGTCAAGGACTGGAACTCTAAATGACAAAAACAATAGCAAATCTGCTGGGGCTCAGTGTGGGCTGGTTGATGTGTTTACTGTCGTCTGTGTGAGTAGCCTATTGGGATCAGATTATGCTGGCAATGATGTTTGTGAGAGTACATTGCTCTATTGATATTTCCTTATCAATTGCTGAACTTGCCTATTGCAAGTGGTAATCCATCATCTGCCATGACATGTAGTGGTACACTTTGTTTGCATATCCTCACACGATGGGCGCTTCAAACGTACGTCTGCTTTGTAAATGATATATGATGTTGCCTAGTGAAGTTGACACTTATCTTGGGAGAGCACTTCAGAGCGGGCCAACAAAACATGGGATTTCGTTGGATCTCGTTGGATCGTTGACAAAAACGAAAGAAACTTCATCACTCCACAGTGCAGCGCTATAGTCGGAGACGTAGTGGCAGTTGCACAATTCGCGGGATGGGAAGCGGACGGATGGCGAGAGAGGGCCGACGACTACACTTGACTGGAGCCAGTAGAGCGGCTGAAGTTAAAAGCACCGCGCCGAGACATTCAGAGCGGCCGCCTGATGAGAACAGGACCGTTTAAGACTGCTGCACTCTGACTCACGTCCCCCTTTCCCGGTTTTACGGGAAATGGAATGTGTTTTTTTAGGTCGTTTATTTTTTTCTCCTCCACGGTAGAGTTCTAGAGGAGATGGGGAGGGTTAATGTTTGTGTGAGTGTGTCGATTCCCTCAGGGTGCACAGGCGTAATTATCGCCTGAAGTCGACTTAGAGTGGGCAAAGCAAAGTCAGACAGCAATGTGAGAGAGCACTGTTTCCCTCCTGTCCATAGCCAAAACATGAAGCTCAATGTTGATGAGGGTGGTGGTAGTGAAGGAAGACCTGGCTCTAGGTGATTGATGATGATGATGATTATACATTTAGTTGACAATATTGAACTGAGGCTCGAGCAGATTTCAATTCAGAATATTTCCTGAACAAGATTGTCAGTACTCACCATTAGCACATTATTAATGAATCTAAGCATGACAGATATGATGAAGCCTTTGTCAAGAGTTTGGAACCTCATCAATAAATAAAGTTATTGTGCCCTGTAGCTGTTGTCTCATAACTCAGACTCAACCAGCTAGCTTCTCTACCACCTCAACACACCCAGACAAGTTGGTCAGTCAGTCAGACCGACAGACAGTTGCTAGCTTCCTGCTTTGGAAACTCTTGGCCTATTTTTGTGGGCGGCTGTAGTCTTGAGTGGGGTTTTTCCAACCCGGGGTGGTTATTTTGGTCAGATAAATACAATGTTGTGGAGAGGGGTGATTCAGATGAGATCACCTCTTAGCTTGAAAACACACACACACACACACACACACACACACACACACACACACACACACACACACACACACACACACACACACACACACACACACACACACACACACACACACACACACACACACACACACACACACACACACACACACACACAGCAGAAAATCCAGCCTGAAAACAACAGCTAGCAGCAAGACAAGACAAGAACCAACATGGATTGAACCCGTGGAAAATAAAATAGGCATGGAAAATAAGGCATGTTCCCATCTAACCATCCCAGAACTAGACTGCCAGCCTGACCTGGGGCAAGGAACCTGGCAGGAACCGGTCCAAACACTCTGGGGTTGGAACAGTCATTGGCTAGAACAATGGCCTAGACTAGAACAGTGGACGGGGTTGGTTAGTGGAACATGTCTTATAGTTGTACTGTCTGTTATAAGGCGTACCACAGACCAAAACTATAGGGCTGTAGTTAGTTGCACGCAGACACGTATGCAGTACACACGCACGCACACACACACACACACACACACACACACACACACACACACACACACACACACACACACACACACACACACACACACACACACACACACACACACACACACACACACACACACACACACACACACACACACACACACACACACACACACACACACACACACACACACACACACACACACACACAAACACACACACAAACACACACACACAAGACAAGACAAGACACCAACATGGATTCTGTGTAAAATAGGTTTGTTGACTATATGCATGTGAACACAAGGATCCCATAAATCTCTAGCTCTACTTAGATCCTAATCCAATGGATTTCCATCTGACTCTGGTGTTGGACTGTGAGGTCATGATATGTTTGGCTTCATTTATTGTGGATGGGATTGGTTTGATGGAACGTGCATGCATGAGTCTGTGTTTTAGAGTTCTGCGAGGAGGAATGGGACCAAAATTATGAGCTGTGGTTGTCTGCTATTGTGTATGAGAGAGAGAGAGAGAGAGAGAGAGAGAGAGACAGAGACAGAGAGAGAGAGAGAGACAGAGAGAGACAGAGAGAGAGAGAGAGAGACAGAGAGAGAGAGAGAGAGAGAGAGAGAGAGAGAGACAGAGACAGACAGAGAGAGAGAGAGAGAGTATTGCCATGTGGTGGTCTGCGGTGTGATGTCTTGCCAGGTGTGTTGCTAGTGGGGCTTGACATACAGGTATACACCACCTGCATGGCCTCTCTGTCTCGGACAACAACAGCTGCACACAGCAGGCCATTGTTTAAGTGTGTGTGTGTATGTGCACGTAGGTCTGTGTGTATTTGACCCCGTAAATGTGTGTGTGTGTGTGTATATACACAGTCATGTGTTTTGTTACAGGGGGAGTGAACAGTGAAGCCCTCTTGCATCTGGACCTCAATAAGGAGGGTTGGAATGAGGTCATCATAGCTGTTGATTTATGACACGCTCTGTTACTTACATGACAGTGTGTTACACTCCTGTAGTTGACTGTGTGTTACTCTCCTGTAGTTGACTGTGTGTTACACTCCTGTAGTTGACTGTGTTACTCTCCTGTAGTTGACTGTGTGTTACACTCCTGTAGTTGACTGTGTTACTCTCCTGTAGTTGACTGTGTGTTACACTCCTGTAGTTGACTGTGTTACTCTCCTGTAGTTGACTGTGTGTTACACTCCTGTATGACTCCTGTGTTACACTCCTGTAGCTGTTACACCTGTAGTTGTGTGTTACACTCCTGTAATTGACTGTGTGTTAGTTGACTCCTGTAGTTGACTGTGTGTTACTCTCCTGTGTGTTGACTGTGTGTTACACTCCTGTGTTTTGTTACAGGGTTGTGACTGTGTGTTACTCTCTGTAGTTGACTGTGTGTTACCTCAATAAGGAGTTGACTGTGTGTTATCTCCTGTAGTTGACTTGTGTTACTCTCCTGTAGTTGACTGTTATTTGACTGTGTGTTACACTCCTGTAGTTGACTGTGTGTTACTCTCCTGTAGTTGACTGTGTGTTACACTCCTGTAGTTGACTGTGTTACTCTCCTGTAGTTGACTGTGTGTTACACTCCTGTAGTTGACTGTTACTCTCCTGTGTTACTGTGTGTTCTCCTGTAGTTGACTGTTGACTGTGTTACTCTCCTGTAGTTACTCTCCTGTAGTTGACTGTGTTACTCTCCTGTAGTTGACTGTGTGTTATACTCCTGTAGTTGACTGTGTGTTACACTCCTGTAGTTGACTGTGTGTTACACTCCTGTAATTGACTGTGTGTTAGACTCCTGTAGTTGACTGTGTGTTACTCTCCTGTGGTTGACTGTGTGTTACACTCCTGTAGTTGACTGTGTGTTACACTCCTGTAGTTGACTGTGTGTTACTCTCCTGTAGTTGACTGTGTGTTACACTCCTGTAGTTGACTGTGTGTTACTCTCCTGTAGTTGACTGTGTGTTACTCTCCTGTAGTTGACTGTGTGTTACTCTCCTGTGGTTGACTGTGTGTTGACTGTGTGTTACACTCCTGTGTTGACTGTGTGTTCCTGTAGTTGACTGTGTGTTACTCTCCTGTAGTTGACTGTGGTTGTGTGTTACACTCCTGTAGTTGACTGTGTGTTACACTCCTGTAGTTGACTGTGTGTTATTCTCCTGTAGTTGACTGTGTGTTACTGTCCTGTAGTTGACTGTGTGTTACACTCCTGTTGACTGTGTGTTACACTCCTGTAGTTGACTGTGTGTTATTCTCCTGTAGTTGACTGTGTGTTACACTCCTGTAGTTGACTGTGTGTTACTGTCCTGTAGTTGACTGTGTGTTACTCTCCTGTAGTTGACTGTGTGTTACTGTCCTGTAGTTGACTGTGTGTTACTCTCCTGTAGTTGACTGTGTGTTACTCTCCTGTAGTTGACTGTGTGTTATTCTGTAGTTCCTACTGTCCTGTAGTTGACTGTGTGTTACTGTAGTTGACTGTGTGTTACTCCTGTAGTTGACTGGGTGTTACACTCCTGTAGTTGACTGTGTGTTACTGTCCTGTAGTTGACTGTTACACTCCTGTAGTTGACTGTGTGTTATTCTCCTGTAGTTGACTGTGTGTTATTCTCCTGTAGTTGACTGTGTGTTACTGTGGTTAACTCCTGTAGTTGACTGTGTGTTACTCTCCTGTAGTTGACTGTGTGTTACACTCCTGTGGTTGACTGTGTGTTACACTCCTGTAGTTGACTGTGTGTTACACTCCTGTAGTTGACTGTGTGTTACTCTCCTGTAGTTGACTGTGTGTTACTCTCCTGTAGTTGACTGTGTTACTCTCCTGTAGTTGACTGTGTGTTACACTCCTGTAGTTGACTGTGTGTTACTCTCCTGTAGTTGACTGTGTGTTACTCTCCTGTAGTTGACTGTGTGTTACTCTCCTGTAGTTGACTGGGTGTTACACTCCTGTGGTTGACTGTGTGTTATTCTCCTGTAGTTGACTGTGTGTTACTCTCCTGTAGTTGGCTGTGTGTTGCACTCCTGTAGTTGACTGTGTGTTACACTCCTGTAGTTGACTGTGTGTTACTCTCCTGTAGTTGACTGTGTGTTACTCTCCTGTGGTTAACTGTGTGTTACACTCCTGTAGTTGACTGTGTGTTACACTCCTGTAGTTGACTGTGGTTACTCTCCTGTAGTTGACTGGGTGTTACACTCCTGTAGTTGACTGTGTGTTACATTCCTGTAGTTGACTGTGTGTTATTCTCCTGTAGTTGACTGTGTGTTACTCTCCTGTAGTTGACTGGGTGCTACACTCCTGTAGTTGACTGTGTGTTACACTCCTGTAGTTGACTGTGTGTTACTCTCCTGTAGTTGACTGTGTGTTACACTCCTGTAGTTGACTGGGTGCTACACTCCTGTAGTTGACTGGGTGCTACACTCCTGTAGTTGACTGTGTGTTACTCTCCTGTAGTTGACTGTGTGTTACACTCCTGTAGTTGACTGGGTGCTACACTCCTGTAGTTGACTGTGTGTTACACTCCTGTAGTTGACTGTGTGTTACTCTCCTGTAGTTGACTGTGTGTTACTCTCCTGTAGTTGACTGTGTGTTACTCTCCTGTATTTGACTGTGTGTTACTCTCCTGTGGTTGACTGTGTGTTACACTCCTGTAGTTGACTGTGTGTTACACTCCTGTACTTGACTGTGTGTTGCACTCCTGTAGTTGACTGTGTGTTACACTCGTGTAGTTGACTGTGTGTTATTCTCCTGTAGTTGACTGTGTGTTACTCTCCTGTAGTTGACTGTGTGTTACTCTCCTGTAGTTGACTGTGTGTTACTCTCCTGTATTTGACTGTGTGTTACTCTCCTGTGGTTGACTGTGTGTTACACTCCTGTACTTGACTGTGTGTTACACTCCTGTAGTTGACTGTGTGTTACACTCGTGTAGTTGA
Organism: Oncorhynchus gorbuscha; assembly: GCF_021184085.1. Lineage (NCBI taxonomy): Eukaryota > Metazoa > Chordata > Actinopteri > Salmoniformes > Salmonidae > Oncorhynchus > Oncorhynchus gorbuscha. Next base: position 4,193,811 of record NC_060198.1, read on the forward strand.
CTGTGTGTTATTCTCCTGTAGTTGACTGTGTGTTACTCTCCTGTAGTTGACTGTGTGTTACACTCCTGTGGTTAACTGTGTGTTACTGTCCTGTAGTTGACTGTGTGTTACTGTCCTGTAGTTGACTGTGTGTTACTGTCCTGTAGTTGACTGTGTGTTACTCTCCTGTGGTTGACTGTGTGTTACTGTCCTGTAGTTGACTGTGTGTTATTCTCCTGTAATTGACTGTGTGTTACTCTCCTGTAGTTGACTGGGTATTACACTCCTGTAGTTGACTGTGTGTTACTGTCCTGTAGTTGACTGTGTGTTACACTCCTGTAGTTGACTGTGTGTTATTCTCCTGTAGTTGACTGTGTGTTACTCTCCTGTAGTTGACTGGGTGTTACTGTCCTGTAGTTGACTGTGTGTTACTCTCCTGTGGTTAACTGTGTGTTACATTCCTGTAGTTGACTGTGTGTTATTCTCCTGTAGTTGACTGTGTGTTACTCTCCTGTAGTTGACTGGGTGCTACACTCCTGTAGTTGACTGTGTGTTACACTCCTGTAGTTGACTGTGTGTTACACTCCTGTAGTTGACTGTTTGTTACTCTCCTGTAGTTGACTGTGTGTTACTCTCCTGTAGTTGACTGTGTGTTACTCTCCTGTAGTTGACTGTGTGTTACACTCCTGTAGTTGACTATGTGTTACTCTCCTGTAGTTGACTGTGTGTTACTCTCCTGTAGTTGACTGTCTGTTACTCTCCTGTAGTTGACTGAGTGTTACTCTCCTGTAGTTGACTGTGTGTTACTCTCCTGTAGTTGACTGAGTGTTACTCTCCTATAGTTGACTGTGTGTTACTCTCCTGTAGTTGACTGTGTGTTACTCTCCTGTAGTTGACTGAGTGTTACTCTCCTGTAGTTGACTGAGTGTTACTCTCCTGTAGTTGACTGTGTGTTACTCTCCTGTAGTTGACTGTGTGTTACTCTCCTGTAGTTGACTGAGTATGTGTTTGTGTTACTATCCTTGTGGGGACCAGAAGTCCTCAGAAGGATAATAACACAAGGAGATTTCAGACATGTGGGGATTTTGTCAGTCTCATTCAAAAGGCTATTTAGGGTTTAGGGGTTAGATTTAGGATTAGGTTCAGTGTTGGGGTTCGGGTTTAGAGGATAGGCTTGGGGTTAAGGTTAGGGTTAGAATTAGGGTCAGTGTTGGGGTTAGGGTTTAGGGGTTAGGCTAAGGGTTAGATTTAGAATTAGGGTCAGTGTTGTGGTTAGTGTTTAGGGGTTAGGTTAAGGGTTATGGTTAGGGGTGAGTGTGTGTGTGTGAGTGAGTGAGTGAGTGAGTGAGTGAGTGAGTGAGTGAGTGAGTGAATGAGTGAGTGTCTAAGTGTGAGTGAGTGAATGAGTGAGTCTGTGAGTGAATGTGTGTGTGTGTGTGTGTGTGTGAGTGAGTGAGTGAGTGAGTGAGTGAGTGAGTGAGTGAGTGAGTGAGTGTGTGTGAGTTAGTGTGTGAGTGAGTGACT
>NC_060198.1:4197813-4292813 GCF_021184085.1 Oncorhynchus gorbuscha
CTCAGCTGTTAGCAGAATTGACAGCTCAGTTCCATTTGTGTCCACAGTGTCTTTCTTCTCCCCATCAACGACCTCATTCCAATAGTTGCTATTCATAGAGATGTATGTAATAAACCCTATAATATAATTCTTAAGTTCTAATGCTATGGTATTGCTCTTAGTGTGAACCACTAGGCTTTCACACGTCTGGTTACAGGTTGTTGATATACTGTGTAGTGATGATACTGTAAGCCTATGTATGGAACTGTATACCCCCAAAGTGGCATCTCTCCAGTCAGTGCCAATGTCAAACACCCTCAGACTATAACTCTACATCCTCCCCCGGACTCTCCTCTTTCACCCAGTGTCTAAAACAACACCATTCAGGTTAGCTAGTTCCCCTCAGAAAATAACTGGAATAGAAGTCAACTTCCGAACTCATCTTCAGCTTGGCACATGTAGGCCTACCCCAGACTGTTTTCAACATCGTGTAGTCAAAAACTTATTCTGAACAGACTGGCCACCGTGGAAGGTTTGAGGCCTTGGCCCAGACATAAACACAGTGATGGAGAGTGGCTGTAAGAGCTACTGTAATATAAATCTACTCCTAAGCTTAGTATCCCCAGCTTGGCCCTGTTTTCAACCTCGTCTAGTCAAAAACTTGTTTTGAACAGACTGGCCACCGTAGATGTCTGAAGACAGACGTAAACAAAGACGGGTGAATGGCTGTAATAGCAGGAGAAAGAAGGGGCCTTGGTCACTGTCTACTGTCTACTGGAAAGCTTGTTTTCAACTGACCGGCCACCCTGGAGGTTCTGACTCCAGACGTAAACAGTGGTGGAGAGGGGCTGTTGTAGTACAGGAACTAACTAAGGGCCTTGGTTTGGCTTGATCAACATGTGTCTGCTGACTGCTGGCATGGTCTTTGGCTCACTCAGGTGTAAACAGCTTTCAGAACCTCCCCTCTTGGCTGAGACTGTGTGTGTGTGTGTGTGTGTGTGTGTGTGTGTGTGTGTGTGTGTGTGTGTGTGTGTGTGTGTGTGTGTGTGTGTGTGTGTGTGTGTGTGTGTGTGTGTGTGTGTGTGTGTGTGTGTGTGTGTGTGTGTGTGTGTGTGTGTGTGTGTGTGTGTGTGTGTGTGTGTGCATGGAGGCTGGCTGAGTGTTCCTGTGTTCTCTCATTCCTCCCCTAGGCTATGGGAGTGGTGCTGTGACGATGGATTATCATGTACCTGCAATACGCGGTGCTGTAAATCTTAGGTGAGGGGGACAGGGGGAGTAGGAGGAGGGGGGAGGAGGGGTGGTTTTCAGCACACTGGTCATTGCAGGTTTGTGTTGTAATGACCTAATGTCTAGAAATGGTTGTTTATTAGCGTCGTGACTTGTGCTCTTTCTCTCTCTCTGTCTCTCTGTCTTTCTCTCTCTCTCTCTCTCTCTCTCTCTCTCTCTCTCTCTCTCTCTCTCTCTCTCTCTCTCTCTCTCTCTCACTCACTCTCTCTCTCTCACTCACTCACTCACTCACTCACTCACCCACCCACTCACTCACTCACCCACCCACCCACTCACTCACTCACTCACTCACCACTCACTCACTCACTCACCACTCACTCACCCACCCACTCACTCACTCACTCACCACTCACCCACCCACTCACTCACCCACTCACTCACTCACTCACCCACCCACCCACCCACCCACCCACTCACTCACTCACTCACTCACTCACTCACTCACTCACTCACTCACTCACTCACTCACTCACTCTCTTCTCAACCAACCAAAATAAATATTCATAAATCCATCAGTCATGGTTAGCTTGTTTACGTCCTCCTATTGGTTGTAGTTTGGGTGGAGCTGTTCTGTTGGATAGGGTATTGACTACCAGGCCGAAGTAGCCCTCTGCCTTACTGAAGTAGCCCTCTGCCTTACTGAAGTAGCCCTCTGCCTTACTGAAGTAGCCCTCTGCCTTACTGAATTAGCCCTCTGCCTTACTGTAGTAGCCCTCTGCCTTACTGAAGTAGCCCTCTGCCTTACTGTAGTAGCCCTCTGCCTTACTGAAGTAGCCCTCTGCCTTACTGAAGTAGCCCTCTGCCTTACTGTAGTAGCCCTCTGCCTTACTGAAGTAGCCCTCTGCCTTACTGTAGTAGCCCTCTGCCTTACTGAAGTAGCCCTCTGCTTTACTGAAGTAGCCCTCTGCCTTACTGTAGTAGCCCTCTGCCTTACTGAAGTAGCCCTCTGCCTTACTGAAGTAGCCCTCTGCCTTACTGAAGTAGCCCTCTGCCTTACTGTAGTAGCCCTCTGCCTTACTGAAGTAGCCCTCTGCCTTACTGAAGTAGCCCTGCCTTACTGAAGTAACCCTCTGCCTTACTGAAGTAGCCCTCTGCCTTACTGAAGTAGCCCTCTGCCTTACTGAAGTAGCCCTCTGCCTTACTGAAGTAGCCCTCTGCCTTACTGAAGTAGCCCTCTGCCTTACTGAAGTAGCCCTAGCCCTCTGCCTTACTGAAGTAGCCCTCTGCCTTACTGAAGTAGCCCTCTGCCTTACTGAAGTAGCCCTCTGCCTTACTGAAGTAGCCCTCTGCCTTACTGTAGTAGCCCTCTGCCTTACTGAAGTAGCCCTCTGCCTTACTGAAGTAGCCCTCTGCCTTACTGAAGTAGCCCTCTGCCTTGCTGAAGTAGCCCTCTGCCTTACTGACGTAGCCCTCTGCCTTACTGAAGTAGCCCTCTGCCTTACTGAAGTAGCCCTCTGCCTTACTGAAGTAGCCCTCTGCCTTGCTGAAGTAGCCCTCTGCCTTACTGAAGTAGCCCTCTGCCTTACTGAAGTAGCCCTCTGCCTTACTGTAACATCTTCCTTGACAAAACATATACTGGTCTAAAGCTGAACAGGAAAACAGTGGAGAAGTGCGATTTTATTTTGAAGAAGGAAACGCATCTGTTAAACAGTAAAGGAAGGCGAGAAAAGCGGAATTCATTGGAACACGGTTAAAATGAGTTGCCCTTTGCCCACTCCTATGTCCTAACACACCCACTCCTCCCAGGCACACACACACACACACACACACACACACACACACACACACACACACACACACACACACACACACACACACACACACACACACACACACACACACACACACACACACACACACACACACACACACACACAGGAACGGACACATGCAAGCAAGCACACACACACTCTCTCACACACACACTCTCTCACACACACACAAAACCCCCTCTCTCCCACACAAACAATACAACCGGTTAATTAATTCTAGAAATTCAAGGTTCAAGTGCAAGACACACAGCCACATAAACCAGACCAGACCAGACACTTGAGTGGTTACATTTTGATAACAACCAGTCTCAGCCAGACCAATCACTGTAGGTTGATTCACTCTCAAACAGACACAACGACGATAGTGTTCTTGTATAAACAGAGACTGTACAGTAGATAGGAGAAAGACAGATAGGAAGATATGGTACGTCTCCCTTTCTTGGAATATTTCTCTGTCTTGGTCTCTGTCTTGGTCTCTGTCTCAGTCTCTGTCTTGGTCTCTGTCTTGGTCTCTGTCTTGGTCTCTGTCTTGGTCTCTGTCTTGATCTTGGTCTCTGTCTTGGTCTCGGTCTATGTCTTGGTCTCGGTCTGGGTCTCTGTCTTGGTCTCTGTCTTGGTCTCGGTCTGGGTGTCTGTCTTGGTCTCGGTCTTGGTCTCTGTCTCTGTCTTGGTCTCTGTCTCGATCTCTGTCTTGGTCTCTGTCTTGGTCTTGGTCTCTGTCTTGGGCTCGGCCTATGTCTTGGTCTCGGTCTGGGTAAGGTGTCTTGGTCTCTGTCTTGGTCTCGGTCTGGGTCTCTGTCTTGGTCTTGGCCTTGGTCTCTGTCTCTGTCTTGGTCTCTATTTTGATCTATGTCTTGGTCTCTGTCTCTGTCTTGGTCTCTGTTTTGATCTCTGTCTTGATCTCTGTCTTGGTCTCTGTCTGGGTCTCGGTTTCTGTCTCGGTTTCTGTCTTGGTCTCTGTCTTGGTCTCTGTCTCTGTCTTGGTCTCTGTTTTGATCTCTGTCTTGGTCTCTCTCTGGGTCTCCGTCTTGGTCTTGGTCTCTGTCTCTGTCTTGGTCTCTGTCTTGGTCTCTGTCTCTGTCTTGGTCTCTGTTTTGATCTCTGTCTTGATCTCTCTGTCTTGGTTTTGGTCTGGGTCTATGTCTCGGTCTCTGTCTTGGCCTCTGTCTTGGTCTCGGTTTCTGTCTTGGTTTCTGTCTTCGTCTCACTCACGGTCTCTCCCCATCCGTCTATCTACTGTAGATACAGTATGTCTCTGTGAGTAGATCACTGACTGACTTTGTTTGTCCACATAACCAGACAGACAGGTCCTGCAGCCCTGTACTGGCTGTTCCTGGAGAAGGCTTGGTAGGGTGTGTGAGGCAGGAAGTGGGGTGAGTGTGAGGTAGGGAGTGCCCAGATGGCAGGACATACACGCCCACACACACACACATCTATGTGCACACACACACAGGTGTGCCTACTGGAGCAGTGACAGACATGGGCTGGCAGATTGGTACAGCAAACATAGGACTGGCATGGAGACTGGCATGGAGTCAAGGGAGTATTTGCTCACTCTCCAGAGGGAGCTGAAGTGTATTTATGTGGGGACAGAGTTAATCTACGTCCCAAATGGCACCCTCTTCCCTATTGGGGCGGGTCAAAGGTAGTGCACTCTATAGGGAACAGGGTGCTATTTGGGGCTCGGACCTTAGTGTGTACGTGAGTTCTGCACGTTCTGAGCTAGCTAGGTAAACAGCTCGGTTGTTGCGTGTAAATCTGTTTCTATAGTAAACAACAACTCAGATGGATTAGATTGTAAGTCTGTACAATCTCTTATGCTCTTTTACATTTGACTGTCTCACGACATAAGTGGAATACAAGTGGAGTACACTGGCATTACACTGTTTGTGCAGTAGTATGAGTGTTTGAGGATAGTTTCAGTCTTGACTGTACGGTATCACTCACTGTACCTGTTATTGAAGTACGGTATCACTCACTGTACCTGTTATTGAAGTACGGTATCACTCACTGTACCTGTTATTGAAGTACGGTATCACTCACTGTACCTGTTATTGAAGTACGGTATCACTCACTGTACCTGTTATTGAAGTACGGTATCACTCACTGTACCTGTTATTGAAGTACGGTATTACTCACTGTACCTGTTATTGAAGTACAGTATCACTCACTGTACCTGTTATTGAAGTACAGTATCACTCACTGTACCTGTTATTGAAGTACGGTATCACTCACTGTACCTGTTATTGAAGTACAGTATCACTCACTGTACCTGTTATTGGAGTACAGTATCACTCACTGTACCTGTTATTGAAGTACAGTATCACTCACTGTACCTGTTATTGAAGTACGGTATCACTCACTGTACCTGTTATTGGAGTACAGTATCACTCACTGTACCTGTTATTGAAGTACGGTATCACTCACTGTACCTGTTATTGAAGTACGGTATCACTCACTGTACCTGTTATTGAAGTACGGTATCACTCACTGTACCTGTTATTGAAGTACGGTATCACTCACTGTACCTGTTATTGAAGTACGGTATCACTCACTGTACCTGTTATTGGAGTACAGTATCACTCACTGTACCTGTTATTGAAGTACGGTATCACTCACTGTACCTGTTATTGGAGTCACTCACTGTACCTGTTATTATCATCACTCACTGTACCTGTTATTGAAGTACAGTATCACTCACTGTACCTGTTATTGAAGTACAGTATCACTCACTGTACCTGTTATTGAAGTACGGTATCACTCACTGTACTTGTTATTGAAGTACGGTATCACTCACTGTACCTGTTATTGGAGTACAGTATCACTCACTGTACCTGTTATTGAAGTACGGTATCACTCACTGTACCTGTTATTGAAGTACGGTATCACTCACTGTACCTGTTATTGAAGTACAGTATCACTCACTGTACCTGTTATTGGAGTACAGTATCACTCACTGTACCTGTTATTGGAGTACAGTATCACTCACTGTACCTGTTATTGGAGTACAGTATCACTCACTGTACCTGTTATTGGAGTACAGTATCACTCACTGTACCTGTTATTGAAGTACAGTATCCTAGTTAAAGTTAGTATTATTTGTATGATATTCATGAGAAATCTTTTGATTAGCTATCTATGACTTGATTTAGATATATTTGAAATGTTACTTCCTCCTGTCTTTGTTTCTTTGTTAGTACTTTTATTTTATAATTTTATGATATGAAGCACTTTGTTACTTGAATTGAAAAGCACGATAAAAATAGTGATTATTATTATTAGTTCAACTTTGCCCTCTAGTGTCAGATCACAGCACTGCTCATTTTACCGTAAACCAGAGCAGCAATACCAAAAACAACTGACAAAGGGACACCTGATACAACTGTAGAGTAAGATGATGCAATGTTCAGTTTGTTCTGATGCTGAGAGTAGCAGAGAAACCATTTGAAACAGATAGATTAGCCTCGTTGGACAATCCTAATCTTGACAGCTTGATGCTGAATCAGGCTACAGATTGGAAGTAGACACAACTGTGGGGTAAACTAACACAATATTTAATATCAAAATTTGCTGATGCCAGCGTTAATAATTCATTTGAATAAAAGCAGCAGAGAAAGTGATGTTTGTTGTTTTGTTATTCAGCGTGTGACTATCACTGTCCACAATGTCTCTCCTATCTTCTATCAAGGCTAAAGTCAGTAGCTCTTTCTGTGGGAGGAAGGTTTCGCAACAGATATTCACTCATCGATCGTCTAAGCTGACAGGAATTGATGGTGTGTGTTTTTTTTTGTGTTTTCACACACACACACACACACACACACACACACACACACACACACACACACACACACACACACACACACACACACACACACACACACACACACACACACACACACACACACACACACACACACACACACACTTGTGTTTCTCACTCCTAAGAGAATAAACAGATCCAGATGAGACCATGGAGTTCCAAGAAACTCTGTCTAAGTTTCTATTCATCCCATCTTCATCTCTCTCTCTCTCTCTCTCTCTCTCTCTCTCTCTCTCTCTCTCTCTCTCTCTCTGTCTCTCTCTCTCTCTCTCTCTCTCTCTCTCTCTCTCTCTCTCTCTCTCTCTCTCTCTCTCTCTCTCTCTCTCTCTCTCTCTCTCTCTCTCTCTCTCTCTGTCTCTCTGTCTCTCTCTCTCTCTCTCTCTCTCTCTCTCTCTCTCTCTCTCTCTCTCTCTCTCTCTCTCTCTCTCTCTCTCTCTCTCTTTCACACACAACGTTGTGGGGAGTCAGTTCATAACCACACCACTAGACCAGAGACATTCAAACATGAACTTCAAAGGTGTGTAAAGGGTGTGAGAGTTGTACGTTTGTCAGTAAATACGCCTCATGTTGACCTCAACACCAGTCCTATTCCAGAGAAAGTCTATTCTATGATTTTTTGACTCAACCACATAATTCTCTGAAGGTTCTGTGTGGTTATCGCCTAATGACGGAAACTCAACCATAACCACACCCCTCACACACGCACACATTGAAAAGAGCTTGAACTTGATTAAACCGCCTCTGTGAAGGAAAGGTCATGGGACGTACGAAACGGTCCCAGGTGGTCAGGGAGAAAGCATTGGAAACCCCCTACAGTACGAAAGCCAGAGTTTGCAGTAAGAAGATGTGCATTTACCTAAACAAAATAAGTGTTGACCTTTTGGGGCTAGTCAGTGGTTCCATTGAGCTTACAGGGGGTCGCGGAAAGGCTAATACGGGCACAGCTTGTCAGGGAGAAAGCATTGGAAATCACCTATAGTGGGAGATAAAGTTGGCGGACGATGGGGCCTTTTTACATGTACGTCAACAATGAACCTAATGACGTTGAATTCCGACGGGGGAAGCTGATGTAAGGACGTAAACCGCGGCTCTTTTAGGTCATGTTGGGGACGTTGCATAAACGATTCAAACAGAGGGATCCCTTTTTCACGCCAAGGACCTGACTGATCTGCACACTCTGTCATGGGCACAGGGTAATCTAGGTTGACCTAGAACTAATTTGACCACATCCTCAATAATGTTAAGTAGTCTGTCCACGAGAGATTAGGGACAGGGTAGCCAGCCTACAGACTTCTTACCATCAACAAATCATTGGCTTTGTGTGCCATCACAACTGAGAGATTTCCCTATACATTTCTGGTGATTTTCGACATGGCCATATTTCATTCTATGTACCCGTATAGTAAATAGTACAAGAATACAAGAATCATTACCTGTTACTTGATTGTATATTTTACCCAGCATTGCTTTCTGGTAAGTACGTCTTGGACAAGTAAGGCTTGTTCCCGTGTCAGAACAGCCCATACAGCAGGAGCCTACCGCCTGTTTCTGTAGCATGAGACAGCCGGATGTACAAGTACACCCTCTAAACAGGATGCTTGCTTTCTGGTGCTTACCTACAAATCCCCCCTGTGACCGTCTGAATGTGGACGTTCAATATTGAATGTGCCCTGATCAGCAGTAAAGCATCTGTGGCCACAGGGAAGAGCCAGACTACCAAAGCCTACCTCTCCATTGTCTCTCACTCTGAACAAAACCAGCCAGGGCCTCTCCCCGCCCCCCATGTGGATGAGACCGGGCTGAAGCGAGAGCAGAGAGGGGCAGCGCCTGGCTGGATGTAAGGTTGGTGTGTTTATTAGTGTTTGGCGTTGTGGTTATATTTTGTCTAGAAAGTAGTTTGGTTGAAGAGAGAGGCTGGGCAGTGGCTTGCAAGCTGTTAGGTCAGTGTGTTTATCAGTGTTTAGATTTGCGACTAATTATTTTGGTTAGAAGGGTTGCTGATTGTTGGACTGTTGAAGCTAGGAACACAAGCATGTTGCTACACCTGCAATAACTTTGTACAATTATTTTGTATTATTTTATTTCACCTTTATTTAACCAGGTAAAGTAGTTGAGAACAAGTTCTCATTTACAACTGCGACCTGGCCAAGATGAAGCAAAGCAGTGTGACACAATCAACAACACAGAGTTACACATGGAATAAACAAGCGTACAGTCAATAACACAATAGAAAAAAAAGAGAGTATATATACAGTGTGTGCAAATGGCGTGAGGAGGTATGGCAATAAATAGGCCAAAGTAGCAAAGTAATTACAATTTAGCGGATTAACACTGGAGTGAGAGATGAGCAGATGATGATGAGCAGATGATGGTGTGTAAGTAGTGATACTGGTGTGCAAAAGAGCAACGAAGTAAATAAAAACAATATGGGGGATGAGGTAGGTAAATTGGGTGGGCAATTTACAGATGGACTATGTACAGCTGCAGCGATCGGTTATCTGCTCAGATAGCTGATGCTTAAATTTATTGAGGGAAATGTAAGTCTCCAGCTTCAGAGATTTTTGCAATTCGTTCCAGTCACTGGCAGCAGAGAACTGGAAGGAAAGGCAGCCAAAGGAAGTGTCGGCTTTGGGGACGACCAGTGAGATATACCTGCTGGAGCGCGTGCTACGGGTGGGTGTTGTTATTGTGACCAGTGAACTGAGATAAGGCGGAGCTTTACCTAGCATAGACTTATAGATGACCTGGAGCCAGTGGGTTTGGCGACGAATATGTAGCGAGGGCCAGCCGACTAGAGCATACAGGTCGCAGTGGTGGGTGGTATGAGGGGCTTTGGTGACAAAACAGATGGCACTGTGATAGACTGCATCCAGTTTGCTGAGTAGAGTATTGGAAGCTATTTTGTAAATGACATCGCCGAAGTCGAGGATCGGTCGGAAAGTCAGTTTTACGAGGATCTGTGACAAATACATTTTGATTTGATTTGACTGTTAATGTGATACAATTTCTCTGGCTAGACGTTGCTGTTTGGCTAGTGGTCAGTCAGTGGCCCTATTTTGGTGGTTTGGTTGGAGTACTGATGTTTTATGGGCATCGTTGTGATACAGTTAGACGATGATGACTGAAGAGGAGACTACTTCCTGTGATGTCATCATGACAGCTGTCAAAGAAGTGAGTGTTTGGCCCGATACCAGAACTATTCAAACGCCATCATCTGTGGCAAATCTTTAATGCACCACCCAATGCTCTTAATTATATAGCCTCTAAAAAATATTTTGATGTTACCTCTATCTGTTGATGTTTCAGGACTCACATGAGAGGATCATGTCCAGACAAGACCAAGAGGAAAAGCTCACTATTACAGACTGGTACAGTATGGTGAGTGTGTGAGAATGTTTCCCTATATAATGCATTACCCCAAAACTAGTCCACTATATAGGGTATAGGGTCTCATTTCAAATGCAGAATGTTGGAAAAGTGAGGACTGAATGTTATTGTTAAACCATATGTATGTCACTCCTGAGCGGACTCTACTGTTTGAATGAGAAATTAGTTTCTATGCATCCCCTCTAGTGTGTGACTCTCCAGCAGCAGGAGCTGAGGCTGTCTGAGGGCTCTTGTAGGCCTCCAGGCCAAGCCCAGTCCTTCCTGGCCCAGCAGAGGCAGTCCACCCAGGCCAGGAGCAGGAGAGGCATGGTGCTCTCTCCCAAGCTACAGCCCAGATAGGAGGGAGAGATGGAGGGAGAGGTCCCTCTGTTGAGGGTGGTGGGATTGACACTGGATGGACAAGGAACGTTGGAAGAGGATGTTGATGGGATTTTTGTGGCTGTTTAAAAAAACATTGAATGTTAAAAAAAAACTATTTTATGTAACATTGGCGCCACCTGCTGGTCAAATGGTATTTGTGATTTTTGCGCTTGGAATAAAATATCAACATGATTTACAGTATAGTGCTCATTTTCTCCAGATTTAATTTGACTGTATTGTCTCACATATCTGCTGTCATCCCAAACTATTGTGTCTCATAGCAACAGAAATGGAACTATGGCGAGAACGATTTGTCTTTTCTTTTTATTTACCTCGTTATAATTCATAACAACGTAACAAGGTGAAAAATCATTCATCTAAAGTAAATGTACAGTGTAAGATTGGTGAACACAGTGAAAGCTGCAGCTCAACCTTGCAGCATCTGGGTGGATTGATTAGTAGGATGAACTTCATGCAGATGATCTATAGACCAGTGATTTCTCATGAACATACTACAGTGACATATGACCTAGCTTTTCAGTGTAATGTGTTGGTCCCAGTTGGACAGAAGTGTGTATGTTCTCCCTTACTCATAGTCCGGTTCTGAAATGGCATCCTATTCCCTAAGTAGTGCATTAATTTTGGCTAGAACAGGGTGCAGTTTGTAGTTTCGGAGCCGATGGGGACTCTGACCCCATGCTGACGCTCCTATGACGCTGTGGGGTGCTGTAGGACGGCACGGTGAGGAAAGACATCTTGGCTCCACCAATGGGCGGCTTGGGAATGGCGGGGATCACTGTGCTCTGCTCTGTGATTGGTTCAGAGATGAAAAGGTCTTGGGTGGAACAGGCTGTGGAACGGGGGTGGATGATTCTGGGGGCTCGGGGGCTGGAGGGGGGCAGTCGAGGCTGGTCTGGGTGTCTTATCCTGGGGTTGTCTGATGGATGTTTGGCCTCGGTCTCTGGAAGGCTGGAGGGGGGGATGGGAGCAGTGGCATGCGGCTTTGAATATCTCCTGTCACCTCAGTGTTCCCTTCCTCCATCTTCTCTTTCTCTGCCCCCTTCTGGGTGTTCCCCTCATCCTCTTCTTCTTCCTCCTCTTCTTCCATAATCTCTTCCTGGCTTTGAAGGGCATCCCCACATCTCTCCACCCCAACCCCAAACTGTACCTCCATGAGGGGTGTCCTAGCATTAAACACCCCTCCACAACTACATATGGTACTCTGAGTATCCTGAGCCAAAACAGACGGCAGCGAGCCCCCAGACGGCCCCAAAGTCTTCCCACCTTCGTCATCCTCGTCCTCACCCTCTTCATCGCTGAACGAGGGCGGGTACATCCCGGAGCGACGGCGGAACCTTTGGAGCTGGGCGGAGGTGCGGCGCAGCGCCCCTCCAATGAGTCCCGTGGGGGACGGGGCAGTGAAGAGGAGCCGGTTGAACAGGGCCATGTTGGGGTGGTGACCCCCACGCTGAGACTCCACGTTCTCAGTGATATCTGCCAGGGGAGCGAAGTGCATCTCCTCTTTGGGAATCCTGGAGGGGACAGACTCAATTCAAATCACTACAACTTGAATAATGCCCTTAGGGCCATACAGAAGTGTTAGCAAGGTTAGAAACATACAACTAATCATCTTTGGACTTGTAAGACACACGTACGGAATATCCTTGCTTGCAACGAGGTGAACACATATTTGAGGTGTATTGTAGAAATGTATTGCACTTGCCCCAAAAATAGAATAAAATCAAATCAAATAGAATAGAGACTCACGCCATGTCGAAGGTGGAGCCCTGGAAGGAGGGTTTGCGCAGCCTGAATAGAGTTGCTGCAGTGTAGGGAGGACGAGGGTTCGAGTCGTTCCAATATCGGTCTCTTTCCATGATGGGAATATCCCCATACATCTCATCGACTGCCATCATGGAGACCTGAGGAAACACACACTCAACCTCTTCAGTTTCAGATGAGGGAAGTTCCAAGAAACTCTTCTGTTGAAGTTTCCTTTCACCCCACCATTTTTGTCTCTCACTTTGAGTGTTTCAAAAGTACTTATCCCACTCATGTACAAGTGTAGGCTCGGCCCTAATTTATGTGCTCTCTGTCCCCTGGAGCTGCATAGCAAATGGCCAGCAGCACAAGGAAAGCACAAAGGACAATGCTAAAGGACTAGACAGCCTTTCCTCTTTGGGGGCCAAAATGTATCTCTCTGTTACAGTATCCAGAGGACTGACTACTATAAAATAAAGCTATAGTATCCATGTCTGGTATCTATCTGAAACGTGTACCTTAAAGAGGACTCTGAAGCTATCTATATGTATGTATATTGAACAAAAATATAAATGCAACATGTAAAGTGTTGGCCCCATGTTTAATGAGCTGAAATTGCATTTTAAAAATGCACCGAAAGCTTACTTATTTTTGTTTTGTTACATCCCTGTTTGTGAACATTTAACCTTTTACAAGATAATCCATCCACCTGACATGGAGTGTGGCATATCAAGAAGCTGATTAAACAGCAGGATCATTACACAGGTGCACCTTGTGCTGACCACTCTAAAATGTGCAGTTCTGTCACACAACACAATGCCAGAGATATCTCAAGTTTTGAGGGAGATGCAATTGGCATGCTGACTGTAGGAATGTCCAGCAGAGCTGTTGCCAGATAATTTAATTATCATTTCTCTACAATAAGTAGACTCCAAAGTCGTTTAAGAGAATTTGGCAGGACGTCCAACCGGCCTCAAACTGTAGATCACCTGTAACCATGCCAGCCCAGGACCTCCACATCCGGCTTTTTCACCTGTGGGATTGTCTGAGACCAGCCACCAGGACAGCTGATGAAATTGTGGGTTTGCACCACAGGAGGTTGGTGGCATCTTAATTGGGGAGGACAGGCTCGTGGTAATGGCTGGAGCGGAATAGGTGGAATGGTATCAAATACATCAAACATGGTTTCCATGTGCTTCATGCCATTCCATTTGCCCCGTTCCAGCCATTAAATTGAATTGTAGCTCAGTTGGTAGAGCATGGCGCTTGTAACGCCAGGGTAGTGGGTTCGATTCCCGGGACCACCCATACGTAGAATGTATGCACACATGACTGTAAGTCGCTTTGGATAAAAGCGTCTGCTAAATGGCATATATTATATATTTTAAGAGGAGTGGGACAACATTCCACAGGCCACAATCAATCAACAGCCTGATCAACTCTATGAGAAGGAGATGTGTCGTGCTGCATGAGGTAAATGGTGATCACACCAGATACTGACTGGCTTTCTGATCCACACCCCTACCTATTTGTTAAGGTATCTGTGACCAACAGATGCATATCTGTATTCCAGTCATGTGAAATCCATAGATTAGGTCCTAATGAATTTATTTATATTGACAGATTTCCTTTTATGAACTGTAACTCAGTAAAATCTTTAAAATTGTTGCATGTTGCGTTCATATTTTTGTTCAGTGGATGATCTCTGTGGTAACTTGTATGAAGTAGTGAATGCTCCTTAGCAGGAGGGTGAACTCTAAATTACTCTGTGCAAAGGTGTTTTATGGTCCTTTCAGGAATACTTTGAAGTACTACTTAAGTAGTTTTGGGGGATATCTGTAATTTACTATTTACTATTTATATTTTTGACTAATTGTACTTTTACTTCACTACATTCCTAAAGAAAAGTATATACTTTTTACTCCATACATTTTCCCTGACTCCCAAAAGTAGTGAATGCTCCTTAGCAGGACAGGAAAATGGTGCAATTCACACACTTATCAAGAGAACATCCCTGGTCATCTCTACTGCCATCTGGTGGACTTACTAAACACACACGCTTCGTTTGTAAATTATGTCTGAGTGTCGGAGTGGGCCACCATAATATTAAAAAACAAACAAGAAAATGGTGCTGTCTGGTTTGCTTAATAAGGTAAGGAATTTTAAATTATTTATACTTTTAGACTTTTACTCAAGTAGTATTTTACTGGGTGACTCTCACTTTTACTTGAGTGATTCTTTTTACACCACTGAAGGTATCTTTGTTTACAGTATTTTTACTAGACTAATCAAGTATGCCTAGACTAATGCTTTGTTAACAGTATTGCCTTGGTAATCTTTTTACTAACCACTGTAGCTTAATCTTTATGCCTAGACTAATGCTTTGTTAATGTCAGTATTGCCTTGTAGCTTAATCTTTATGCCTAGACTAATGCTTTGTTAATGTCAGTATTGCCTTGTAGCTTAATCTTTATGCCTAGACTAATGCTTTGTTAATGTCAGTATTGCCTTGTAGCTTAATCTTTATGCCTAGACTAATGCTTTGTTAATGTCATGTATTGCCTTGTAGCTTAATCTTTATGCCTAGACTAATGCTTTGTTAATGTCAGTATTGCCTTGTAGCTTAATCTTTATGCCTAGACTAATGCTTTGTTAATGTCAGTATTGCCTTGTAGCTTAATCTTTATGCCTAGACTAATGCTTTGTTAATGTCAGTATTGCCTTGTAGCTTAATCTTTATGCCTAGACTAATGCTTTGTTAATGTCAGTATTGCCTTGTAGCTTAATCTTTATGCCTTGTATGTGAAACCATTCATTTTACAAAGTTATTAAATTATACTTGCCTTGATATTTGATTTTATGACCATTCCTTGATCTTAGTCAGCTAAACGCATAATACTTGATAGCACATGGTTTAACCATGGTCTTACATATTGCGATCTATATTATGGAGCCATTTAATTAATTTAATGGGCTAATTGCTTCGTCTTATTACGAGTTGCATGTGGTATATTTATAATATCACATATATGAAGTATTACCCCACTACATATACATGCATATATTACATCTAAGATAACAATGGTGGGTTGTGTGAAGGATAGCAGTACATGTGATTCAATATAAACCTGGAAGTTCCTGTCTATCAGCCAGTTGGTCTCAAAGTCATCATCGTCCTCTCCAAATGGGTTTATCAACTGCTCTGCTACCTGAAAATCATACAAACAATTGGTCATATTCATTGGGGCACGCAAGGGAAATGTTTTAAAACATTTTGCAACGTAAATAAATAAAAATATTTTGTTTTTGGTAGCCTCTCCCTGTTTCAGTCTGGTTTTCTTCCATTTGCTACCTAGAGAACACAACAATGAACTTCCACTGACCTTGAGCCAGCCAGCATAGAAGAAGAACTGTAGCAGAGTGAAGATGGGGACGTACAGGTCCAGGTCATGACCCAGGTAGCCCTGTGTGGGGTCCAGGAACTGACGTCCTATCAGACACACAAAGAAAAAACTGTACACGGCCAGAGTCACCACCTATAGGGATGGTGGAGACGAGAACATAGGACACCAAATGAGACAAAGACAATTCTACCATGACTGCACATACAATCAACTGCATGCACACACACACACACACACACACACACACACACACACACACACACACACACACACACACACACACACACACACACACACACACACACACACACACACACACACACACACACACACACACACACACACACACACACACACACACACACACACACACCCACCTGAGTGTAGACCAGGGGAACACTGATCATGTCGTAATGGAAAAGCATACTGCAGTTCCCTCTGAAATGATTGAGCTCCTGCCGACGTAAACAGACATAAACAGACATAAAAACACAAATGTAAGTCATTGTTTTTGTTGAATGTGTTGTTTTTGTGTAAGGTTCAGTCAGTATGTAAGTCGGGTACAGCTTATTCATGTCATATAACTATTGACATAATGTGGTTTATCACTATGTCGCTTTATGTGTGTTGTATTGTAGACTACCTCCAGCACTAGTTTGAGGGTGCTGTCGTCCTTAATCCTGCCCTCACAGCGGGCCAGGGCGGCCAGGTTAGTGAACCACACACAGGGAATCCAGTACTTGTTATAGGGGGACTTGAGGCTCTCAAACTTCTTCCGCTCCTCCCTGGTCATGAACCCTGAGGAGAGGGGAGTGTATCTGTCACAGGTGGGGTCTGAACTCCCATGTACTGCTTTGAAACCCAATGTCTTAATTAGGCCAAGAGGAAATTGGACCGAGGGTGACACTGATTAAAGATGCAGGCAGGGCCAGAGCGTGAGTCCGACTCACCTCCGCTAGACTGCTACATAAACTATAGGTATGTGTTTGGAAGACACAGGATGTGGGACAAAACTGCAAGTGGTGTATCCAGATGTACACTGTAGGCTACTTTCTTGTGTTTGAATTCTGAAAAGTGCAATTTTTCCTTGAAGGCAAAATCTGGAAAATGCAATATCTCCTCAAAGGCAGTCTCTTAGCTGCATCTGAATGACACATTTACCTGCTTCCACGACGTGGTCCATGGTCGGGAAGCGTTTGAACACCGCGGTGCTGACCGAGCGCAAAATCAGTAACGCGGACAGACTTGCATAGCGCATCATGGTGCGTCGCAGCAGCCGCCCGCGCTCGTCCACACCCTGCAGGCCGCCGGAGAGCACGCACATCAGGCGGTCAGGTAATGGAATGCGGGTGTACTGATTCCACCAGCGGTTCACCACCAGTGTCACGTAAAAACCTGGAAAACAGCAGCAAATGGTTCTGTAATTAATGGTGGTATTTTCTTATAGAATATAAGAATATTAGAATAGAATAATATTCTAATGGAATCTGTGTTATTGATTTAGTAATATTGCCCACCTAGCACAAAAGACATGGGGATGAGACTGGCATAGTGGTTGCAGTAAATTGCCAGTTTTTCAAAATACCTCTTCTGGTCATCAAAGAGGAAGAATCTTATAAGAGGTAAAAGTTACATAATAATGTGCACCAATTAAAACAAATTGAAATCATCAAATAGTAATGGAAAGTTCAACTAATGATGTAAACTTGGTAGCTAAAGGCTCTCATACCTGTAAGTGACACTGATGGCAGTGTACATGGCGAAGAAAGCAAGGAACTCCTTCCATAAGACCTTGTAGATGCTTCCCCTCCAGGCCAGGAGCAGTTTGGAGAACCCGCAGAAGCGCGCATTGGCAACTTGCGCGGTGTAGGTGACCGTCATGATGTCATCTATCAGTTATTCTATCATATATTAAAACATAAATAGTATATCTCGGAAAACATATATTGTGTTAGTTTTGTTTCTATTAATAAAGGGAAATGGAAAGAAAACCCATGTTTAACCCTCCACAAATCATACCTATACAGTTTTGTTTATGTAACAGGTGTAAAATATACTTTATTTTTCACCGAAAATCCCTCATATTTATTTTTCATTTATGGTTATTTTCAGATGTATTACAATACTTTCAAAAGTGAACTATTTTATTGTATTTCTTTTCTAAATTGTGTTGATGTTGTGATGTCATCTACGATAACCATGCTTTTACGCCTCAGTTTGGTCAATTGGATGTTGCCACACACATACCTACTTGTTCACAAAATTAAGGAAGTTTCCATTAAAATTATTCATAAATATTATCCTGCCAACCACTATATGAAGAAGTTTAAGGAAAACATCAACTCAAATTGCTCCTTTTGTAATGACCACCCAGAAACAGTTGTGCATCTTTTTTGGCATTGTATTCATGTAAGAAAACTGTGGCAAGACATCAGTAGGTTTATAATTGAACACATTTATGAAGATTTTACACTATTGTGGAGAGATGTACTGTTTGGATTCTTTACATACAATATAAATAAGCGGAATCATTTTTATGTAATTAATTTCATTATTCTTTTGGCCAAATTTCATATACACAAATGTAAATGTACAAACAGAAAACCACATTTTCGTACCCTACAAAAAGAAATTGAACTGTATTTTAAGACGGTTAAATACTATACTAACAAAAAAGCTGTTAGAATTGTAAGTATATGCATGTCCCTTAAGGTCCTTGTGTAATTGTAATGTGATATTGTACCCCTAGCTCGATTGTTCATTGTTTGTAATCTATGTATGCTTGTGTTCCCTCATGTGCTTTATGTATTGATTTGTTGTTAATAAAAAATAAAAAAATATATATATTTTTTTTTTATATTTTTTTTTTAAAGCCTCAGTTTGGTCAAAGAGTGATGAGGATGTGTTTATGTTTATTTTGAATGCACAATGTTAGCAAGTGTTCACAAATGCACACAAAAAAACAAGCAAAAATGATATCATAATTGATTAAGTGTTGTTGTACTACTGTTAGTATGAATATATATTAGCGTGAATGGGGATCATTTTCCAAAGCAACTTTAATTGCAAATGTGCAAGGTTAGCCCAGCTACCGTTCGCTTTGGGTGCGGGAGAGGGTCTCTTTCAGGTACAGACAGCGTGAGTTTTCTGACGATTTTTTTCACGGGAATTCTGCACTGTCTTTTGTCAGGCAAATATAATTATGTACGACAGTCCAGACGGCAGCATTAACGTTTTCCTTGCATTTGTATCCATTACATGCAGGTATGTTGTGGAATGTGACGTTTTTGTATTTAATTTAGCTATCGTTCATTTTGATACCTGTCCGGTCATGTCAGGAATGGCGTTGTTGCCTCATTAGTATGCCTCGGATATAGTGGTGCAATAGTACAGTCAAATAAATATTTAGCACTTCTTAGAAAATTAGTAGTGTATTGGTGTACAATGTTTCTAAAATGAAATTTGAGTATTTTGAAAATATTAACATGTACATTTTGTACAATACATTTTTGGGGTTTTTGCGAGTTTGTTCAAAGTGTGACGAGGAGAGACAAATATACGTATTATGTATGAGAGTCCAGACGACAGCATACAGCATTAAGCAGACACCTGCAGAATTGTGTCCAGAGCTTTCCCTTCCCATTCACCAACACCTCACCAGAACACAATACATTTAGACTTTGCGTAAAAGTCCATGAAAACACCTAGTTCGATGGACAAATTTAGGACAGATATGAAACAAATGGTATTACGTCTAGTCTACGTGCAGTGAGTGGATCTTTGGGATGTTTGCAGGTTCAGGTTAATCAACAATCTCCGCGCTTAGCATTATTGCTGCGCACGATCAAAGCCCTTACATATTACATAGCCTAATACAGCTGTACAACTTTAATATTCTCTACTAACCATTCTACGTCCATCGTTGGTAACCCATTCAGCCGATACATCATACAGTAAAAGAAGGCAGCAGTAGAGGGTAATCCTTGGATGCTGGAGCCTCAGCAGTGCGTTCAGTGGTTAGAGCGCCCCGGGGCAAATCCCGAAAATTGGAGGGAGACGGAGCTCGTTAGTACATGCCCCCTACTGGGAGAGCGAGCTTTTCTGCACAGTGCATTTTAAATCGGTGATGGACCACAAGCGACAGCCTGCCGAGAGCTACCCAATGTCAAAAACGCAAGTGGGTAAAAATGAGAAGAAAAATAGTCATAGACTGCCACTGATTTAAAAAAAATACTAAACCATGTATAACAGTATGGTAATATTTATTACATTGTGCATATATTAGAAAACGTTTATGGTGCATTATATTTTTTGAACGAGGCAACTGTTTTTTTCCAGTCCATTGACAAATTTGAATTAATTCTACAAAACACTGTGTCAGCTCAACAGGAGGCTTGTTGTTTGCAGGTTCTGAGCGTAGAAGTCACCCACAAAGGCAGGACCTGTCAAGACGAATCTGTTGTTCAACAAGGCATGTTGTACCGCAGACCATCCATGCGTGTCCCGGCTGCGTCTTGGGGTCGCCTGCGTCCAAGAGTCTACTTAGGGCCTACTTGTGACCCAATCACAATGTCTACATTGTAGTTCGTAACATTATTTGGTTATGAAAGCTGTGTTAATAAATAACAACACGTAACCAACAATCTCCCTGCGAATTAGACATGTTTGTTTTTTATTTAGTAATTTTAACAATTACGGGGGGGTATGCATAACTTGAAGCATTAATAACATTGCATGGACAAAATCAAATCAAAATGGACCCTTCCAAGACTTGTGTTGCCGCTGCAGAGATAATGGGGCTGTAGTTGGTAGTATAATGACCACTTCTGGTGTTTGAATATCTTGATGACAAGTCAAATTGACAGCTAGTGGGATATTTTGCCTGTGGATCAAAGAAGCTGTGCACCAATGCAAAAATGCAGGCAACACAAAAATCCCACACTGAATGATGTCTAAATAAGAGCTAAATAATGAACCAACCTTTCAACAGGGGACCAATCAACATTCAGTAATCAATTGTATATTATAATGCACTAAGGCATTCATTAAGCCAAGTAGCCAACTAGCATCACACTGTGTACACGAAGAGAGCCCTCTACACAACAGACAGGGTGTGTCTGAAACAGCACACCATTCCCTATATAAAATGCACTACTTTTGACCAGGGAGAAAGAGATTGGTTTAACCAGGCTAAGCCCCCCCACCCAGGCTGAACACTGTACTCAATGGTGAGTGCAACATTCAGTCTGGTTCAACCAGGCTAAGCCCCCCCCACCCAGGCTGAACACTGTACTCAATGGTGAGTGCAGCATTCAGTCTGGTTCAACCAGGCTAGAGAGAAAAGTAGCACTTTAGAAGCTTTACACAAAGACTGCTTCAGTGGCATCCTAGAGTAGGGAAAACAATGACATTGGCATAAAATAATTACAAGTAGCTATCTGATACTGTAGATTATAGATGAATGACACTGCTCAGCGATCAATAAATATAATTTCTTTATCCAAGAACTGAACTAAATGTAGATGGGGACATGCTATTTACACCATAAACACGTGGTGCGTGAGAACAACATTTTGGTCAAATAATGTAGTTAAGTATGTCCATGCTATTATTACTCAAGTATTCAAATGCTCTTCTAAGGCTGGTCAGTGGACTGATGGGATTGGTGGGACAGAAATATAACATGATCTGAAAACCCTTCCCTCTTGGCCTATATCCCAATTCATAGAGACTATTCACCCTGGGGTCGTAAGTCTTCACCCTGCATCACACACCCACCTTCATCCATAACAGACTAAACTTTCCCACCACTCATTATTCTCCCTTCCCACAATGGAGGGCATTAAGAAGTCAGAATGTGCATCCAAAATGGCACCCTATTCCCTATATATAGTGCACTACTTTTGACCAGGGCCCTGGTCAAAATGTGTGGCAATAATGCACTATACAGGGAATAGGGTGCCATTTCAGATGCAAACCAAACAGATACAGTCTAATTAAATCACATGGTAAAAACCAAAGATGCAGTCGGTCGTCTCAAAGCTGTTTTATACTGAAAAACACAGCAGCGGGACCAGACACCAAACTCAGCCATTAAGGATAGTTTCACTTGTACATTACTGAGGCTGGAATATGGAAGGAAAAATAGGATGAGGGGGGCAGGGGGAGGAGAGGAGAAAGGGAGGTGGGGGCCTTGAGTGTTCCTCTGGGAAAAGTTAAATTCTTTAGGAATAGTTCATATTTTCCCTGGTGAGATATGATGGAGAGAATGGTATAGATAGAATGATAGAGAAAAGTGAGAGGAGAGAGAAGTCACATATGGATCCTCCTTTCGCTTTTAGACTGTAGGCCTACAACAGGAGCAGGTGGTTGTGTGTCCTGGTGTTCTGTGTTGTCCGCCCCGTGTGTGTGTGTGTGTGTCGTTCTTGCTGTAGTGGTTTAGGTTCCTGAAGATGAAGAGGATGTTCTTGCTGGGTTGCTGTAATGCAGGAGTGAGGCTGGGGTCAAGGGGGACGGAGATGGTGAGTTCAGACTGCGACTGGGAGTCAGAGGTCAATCACTTGGTAGGGGGGATGTAGGGCTCCAGGAGTTGCATTGAGAAGGTGTTGACTTTTTCGGACCCCCGTACCTCATGGGGCAGCAGCGGTAACTTGATTATGTGGAAATCTTCATATAGATCCTCCATCTGGGACAGAGAATAAAGGTTAGGACATCATTGTAGGGGCAGAGCACGTGGTGACAGACTATTGACAACATGAAGACTACTTATGCCGCGCTTTACCTGGTCCAGGTACTTGGACTGGATCTTGTGACGGGCCTCGCACATCTTGCATGGCCGGTCTGAGTCGGGGAACACCAGCTGGTTGACGATAATGTTGTGCGTGTCGATGCGACACTTGGCCAGCTCCTGGATCAGGCGCTCCGTCTCGTACAAGGACAGGAACTCGGCGATGCACACACAGATAAACGTTGTTTGTTCCTATGAGGGAGTGTGGAGAGGGGCGTCAAACACAAGTGTAGAGAGTCACTATACGGACTCCAAAAACTATAATTAACACACAATACTCAAATAACTCCACATAGTGAAGTAGAGTGGTTATCAATCAAATGTACATAATGCAGGTGTATATACACTGCATACACACCACAATGTTTTCCAAGAGCGAAGATGTTCGGTAAAGCATTGTTAAGGAGATCCATGTTTCTAAATGGGTCGGTGTTGGTCTGACTTACAGGGTCTTTGAACTGCTCACTGACAGAGCGGATGACTGGTAGAGTCTCCTCCAGCTTAGAGGCCAGCTGGTCTGCGTTCATGTCTCCCAGACCCAGCATGTTACACATCTACGGGGGAGAAAGAGTGAGCGAGAACTAGAGAGAAGGATCATGCACAAGTGGCAACAATAAGAAAACTGATGCTACCGACTCAGATGGCAACTCTGGTCAACTAAAACAGAGCAACTAGAGCTTCATGCTTAACACAGAAATAAATCAACAGTCAGTAGACCTTACCTGTGAGATGAAGAGGCTGATCTGGTTTAGGGCTAGTAGGCCTTACCTGTGAGATGAAGAGGCTGATCTGGTTTAGGGCTAGTAGGCCTTACCTGTGAGATGAAGAGGCTGATCTGGTTTAGGGCTAGTAGACCTTACCTGTGAGATGAAGAGGCTGATCTGGTTTAGGGCTAGTAGGCCTTACCTGTGAGATGAAGAGGCTGATCTGGTTTAGGGCTAGTAGGCCTTACCTGTGAGATGAAGAGGCTGATCTGGTTTAGGGCTAGTAGGCCTTACCTGTGAGATGAAGAGGCTGATCTGGTTTAGGGCTAGTAGACCTTACCTGTGAGATGAAGGGGCTGATCTGGTTCTTGATCTGCATGAGTCGTCCCAGGCCTCTCTCCACTATGGTGGGGAAGTTGAGCAGACGTAGCGTGTGGCCAGTGGGGGCAGTGTCGAACACCACAACAGAGAAGTTCATGCCTTTCACTAACCTGAACGGAGAGGAAAAGAGTATGACCGAGGAACACTGGAGTTAGTCGATATAACCTTATTAACCCTCTAGTTTCTAAGCTGAGGGGGGGGGGGGGGGGGTTCTACTAAGCTTACATATAGATTTATTTTAAGATGGTCACACCAAGGATCATTTAGCTATTTGGTTATGAATTTTAAGACCCCTTATTAAGGCAGGGTTTTGTTTTGCCCTAGAACTACACAGCTGATTAAAATAATCAACTAATCATCAAGCTTTGAATCAGCTGTGTAATGTTAGAGTAAAAAAACAAAACAGTTTGGGAAACCCTGCCTTAAGGAGTCTTAAAATTCAGCTAAATGGTCCTTGGTGTGACCATCTTATCCTTGGTGTGACCCCCCCGAGAGACCGAAAAACTGCTTCTATCTCAATGCCATCAGACTATTAAAAATATATATATTCAAAAAAGATTTAATGAAACATTGAATTTGGCAGTACTGCTATTAGAGAGATTCACCTTTCTACAGTGGTCATATTAGTGTGTAGCCCAAACTGTTTGGACGCTACAGGCAGAAGAGGCAGTAATGACTTCAGATGAGTCCCGTGATGCTTGTGGGCGTTTGTAGAGAAAAATGGAGAGTCTCAGTTTGTAGGCCAAACCGTTCAGACATTACAGACATATTCGTGAGAAGACCGATTTTCAGGATGTCTAATGGTCTGACAAACACCGCTCTAGCTCTGCCACCTTTCACTGCAAGTGCGGAAGGGCAATATCGGCGGAAGCGGTGCCCATGCAAAAAAAAACATCTTTCATTTAAACGGATAGATTTTGATGGGGATTTTCTAAATTGTATGCTTACCCAGAGTATGAATTTGATTCGGATGACAATAAAGCCCAATAATAGCAACCCAACTCATTTCTACTACCACAAGTACAGACCAACACTATCATCCATGGATATTTATTATTATTTAACTTGGCAAGTCAGTTAAGAACAAATTCTTATTTTCAATGACGGCCTAGGAACAGTAGGTTAACTGCCTGTTCAGGGGCAGAACGACAGATTTGTACCTTGTCAGCTCAGGGATTTGAACTTGCAACCTTTTCGGTTACTAGTCCGACGCTCTAACCACTAGGCTACCCTGCTTCTATCACAGAAACTGAACATAACCAATGATTGACTGAATTTAAAGAACTTTTAAAGACACTCAAAGCATAATGTGTATCGATAACTAATGTGGCGAGCCATTAAGTGTTGACTTCATGACCTGTGTGTGTGTGTGTCTGTACCTCATGACCTCTGCGTAGCTCATGGCCTCGTCGATGCCGGGGAAGGCGCTCATGGCCTCCTGCATCATCTTCTTGCCCATACTCAGCATGTTGTCCTCTTCAAAGAACTCATCTGGGAGCTCCGCCACACCCAGGCTGGGGTCAATCTCCTGCAGGAGCACACACACAAGACAACACAGACAGAGCAGAGGTCAGGGCAAGACAGGAGGACAGAGCCGGTGAGGAGGTAGTCTGACAAACCAGCTCTTTGCCTCTACTCATTCTCAAAACCTAGTAAGAGAGTACATACTGCAGAGAGCGGCATCACCAGTCTGTAGTGTAGACAATAAAAAAAACTGGGGCAGAGAGACTGGGTCTAATGCTGACGTACCATAGCGAAGAGGTTCTCGTAGCCCTTGACTTTTGTGGGCACCTTAGAGAACTTCTGGTCAAAGGCATCTGAGATGTTGTGTGCCGGGTCAGTGGAGATGATGAGCACGCTGTCACGCACCGCAGCCAGCTGTACAGCCAGACTGCAGCTGTGGGGACAAAGGACAGACGGATACATTAGCACACATAGACAGAAATGTCATGAGCACGCGCAGACAGACAAATATGACCACAGACACAAACACTGATAGACAGACACATGAGCACAGACAAACAAAACAGATCTTTATCAACCCTTCAGTTAGAAACGTTGTTTGCGTATGTATACATTACTACGTTAGAAACATAGTGTCTTCTCAATTAAATAAAAATCAGCTTCGCATGAAACAAATTTAACCACCGAACTTTGAAATTGGTGTTTGGAAGTGATGGTCCATGTTGAGTTGATGGTAGTGTCTAACTAAAACTAGTTAGCTAGATAACGTTAGATAGATAGCGGAGTTTGCTAACCTGATGTTTGCTGTTAATGTAAAAGATTGTTCAAAACGTTTTAAAACTCGCTGGATTGCTAACGTAGTAAGTAATGACAGTGTTATGAATTTGACAGCTAGCTAACTAGTTAGCTACAGTTTCTAGCTATTATTGTCATTTTAGCTAACCATATAACTAGTTCACGTTAGCTCACTGTGTTTCCCACTGAAATAAGAGATGATGGTGGTGGTAAATGGTAAATGACTGACAATAAAGAAACATGAATTGAACGTCGGACTAGCGTTATTGGACAAGCTCCGCTACCTAGCTAGATATCTATACTTGGCTAGGCCATTCATTTTGCTAGTGACGTTAGCTAATAGTGACAAAGCACTATTTTGCATCGGCCTACCTGCATGTTGTTTTGCCAACGCCACCTTTGCCTCCAACAAATATCCATTTCAGAGATTTCTGCTCTATAATGTTTTTCAATGTTGGTTCTAAAGGCTCCACATCGGGCGCATCTTCAAATTCTTCTTCCAACGAAGCTGCCATCTTGTGTGTGTACAGGTCAGCAAATGGGATGTACCAAATAATAAAAACAGCTGGGTAAAAAAAAAAGCGACCCTCTTTTGGGCTATACCAAGGCTAAATAGTTTAGCGATCAAAATGTAAACATATTTTCAGCCAACAATCTAATCAAAAACCAAATGAAAAACACTAAATTTATAAGAAACAATAAAACAATGGATGGATATTGAGCAACAAAGACACAGGAGGCCCATCTATTAGGAATTGTTGTTTTTATTCCACATCAGAAATAACAGTAAGAGGACACATTATAAGACATAAACAGCTGACTGGTCATGGGAGAGTTCTGACAAATGCTTGTTAGGCTGGTCCATCTTCAACACATTCTAAATTGTTAGCTTTTTTGTTGCATTGAATTACCATTATTTGGCTGGGGTCCTCAAAGGGAAAACATGGGCCATGTGTGGGCTTCGAGGAAAATGAGCCGGTATGTCTTTCAAATTCAAAAGACATAAAATACATCAACATGGAATAATAATGAAAATAATGAAATGTTTTAATATATTTATCTTTTTAAAATCTTCTGAATTTTAAATAGACTAGATGCCGTGTTGCATATTGGGGCCAAGTGTGGGCTGTACCTTGCTCAAGGTCACATAGAAATGTTTCACATTGTCGGATTGGGTTTTCGAACCAGCGACCTTTCAGTAACTGTCACAACACTCTAACCTTTAGGCTATCTGCCTTTCGCAATGCGGATTACACATTGGTCCTAAAATAAAGAAATGGGGAATGGGGAAATCTTGAATTGCACCACCATCTAACACTGCACCTATACACTATCCCCCCAAATCCACCACCCCATCCCACTACTTTGGCCCTAAACGATCCTAAACCAGACCGTCAGCCTGGGAGGATGGAACCCCTTCTCTCAAAACTTCCTGTAGATCTTCGGCACTACAATCTCTCACACCCAAATATTTCTCTGCTGCAACTACCACATATATCTTCTGTGATTTCCGCTCCATCCAGTTGATCACCATGGCTATAAACGCAAGACATCCAACCTTACTCAAACTCATGACATAGTCAAAAAAGTGAATTGTTAATACAGTAGTTTCCTTATGATGGTTCATCATGGCAATGTCTTTGGTGGCCCTAAAAAGTTTCAAGTTGATAGGCCACTGTGAAATGATTTTAGAAAGGAAAATGTGTCCATTGATAAAGATTGATTTATCAATAACTCAGCCATCTTTTAACCAATCCCCTAGCTTTTCTTAAACTAAGTTAAGAGACCTGCCACATACCCATGTTATTGGGACTTCTGGTTCATGAGAATGTTTTTCAAAGGTTTTCAAAATTGTTCAATATTGAGGAAAAATCGATCCTGACAGACCTTAGTCATTGATGCAAATTTGAGTCATGGGCAAGTGCATACATGGAGTGTCTGAAAGTAGGCGTTACTAAATAATTGGGAGGATCAACGTAAGTGAGTATATGGAAACCTAACAGCTAATTGGCCAGATTGGTTGCCACTCCAGACCTTTTTGCGTGGATGTTTTCTGCTTCCTTGTAACATTTTAGCTAAGCCTAACCATTTCCCCAACCTTAACCTCATTCTCCTAACCTGCCTAGCTAAAATGTGACAAAGAAGTAGCAAGCAGCCACTGTTCTGAGGGCAAAAGGTGGTGAAACAATATTAGGAAGGTGTTCTTAATGTTTTGTCCATTAAGGGTACATCTACAGCTACTGGATAACATGACTACACCAGATAATAGCATAGTAGTCGCTCTGGATAAGAGCGTCTGCTAAATGACTTAAATGTTAAATTGTGCAATCCAACAGACCGCGTGGGTGCAGACCGTCACCAACTCAAGAATTAAAACATCCCAATAAAAATAATCAGTAATAGAAAGATATCAGCTGTCCCAAATTGTACCCCATTCCCTACATAGTGCATTACTTTTGACCAGAGCCCTATGGCCCTATGACTGCACTAAATAGGGAAAATGGTGCCATTTGGGACAAATACATATAGCCCCACCTGTCCTGTCTTCACTGGGGCCAGCCAGTCAAGTAAACTAAATAAATGTTTATTTTTAAGGAAATTTCAGTAGAAATGTTGCAGTTGGGGAGGTTCAAGTCACTAGTAAGACACCATGGTAGAATGATGATTTATTGAGAAAGATGGGTTGATCTGTGGCAGTCTGAAGGGTGGAATTTATGAGTGTTGAAATAAGTATATACATAAATGTACAGGGCAAATGTTTGAGGTCCTCCAATCAGGGGTGAGGGTGGTATGTAATTATTTTATATTTTGCTTTTCGTTATTTATGTTTTGTGGTTTGGCTTCATGCTGTGAGAGCTGTGTGTGTGCTGGTCCTGGTATTTATGGGTGCGCTTTCCTTCATGCCTGCCCGCGAGTCGGGCTTGGTTTTTCCAGCCCTTGGAAAATCTCTTTGGGCCGGGGCCTTGTCTTGTTAGCCCCTCGGGGCGGCTGGGGGTGAGCACACCCTCTGACCAGAGCACCCTCTGACCAGAGCACCCTCTGACCAGAGCACCCTCTTACCAGAGCACCCTCTGACCAGAGCACCCTCTGACCAGAGCACCCTCTTACCAGAGCACTCTCTGTGGGAGCAGACATTTGTATTGTCTGTATTGTCTGTATTGTTGATTTAAAATAAGACATATACAAAAAAAGTCTGGTAAACTATAAGACAGACAGTCCATAGATACAGCACTGGGGTTCAATCCAGATAGCTCTGTACTGTACATAGCTACCACGGATAAATCAAATCAAATTTTATTTGTCACATGCACCGAATACAATTTTACCTTACTGTAAAATGCTTACTTACAAGCCCTTAACCAACAATGCAGTTAAGAAAAATATTTACCAAATAAACAACAGTAAAAAATAAAAGAGCAACAATAAAATGAAAATAAAGAGGCTATAAACAGGGAGTACTGGTACCAAGTCAAAAAAACAATAACATGTGACACCCACAATGGCGTAAAGAGGAGGGTCACAGTGTCTTGTCTTCCAGAAGTTAAGGAGTGATTCCATTTCCGGACAGATTCCAGGGAAAGTCAAAGTAACAGGGGGTTAGAGAAGAGCCTCAGGCCCTTTATGTCTGGTTAACATTCTCCCAGTCCCCCTGCTCTGTTCTGCGGTAGTACTGGGGCTGTCCTCCAGGGAAGATGCTGTCTGAACTGGGGTGCTCCAGGAGGAACTGGATGGTGGACTTGATGTGCTGGACAAAGTGTGGTGGCTCAGCCGTAGGGGACGTGGATAGGTACTGGTCGGGGAAAAAAACAGGAAGAGTAACATCTCACAGTGTGTATATTGATAACATACTATACAACATTCATTGTATCAGTGTTGACAGAAACAGGGACTATAACACATTAGAGGTTGTCAATAAGCTTTTAAAGGGACATACAACTAAAGTTCTAGTGATTATGGGATCAATATTAGTAATGTATTATTTTCTTACACCTTACCTTTAAGATGGTGTCATCATCTTGTGACAGCCAGAAGGAAATATCCAGATTCGGGGACCACTTACATGGGCCTATCTTCACAACTCCTTTGTTCGAGTCATATATATCAGCCATCTGTGGAGATATAATTACAATGTTATATGACTGTCTGATGAAGTGTAGTTAGCAACTCATGTATGGGTTCTATCCAGACACTCCACAAGCCATTCAATGTGTCATCTTTGATCATTCTTTATATCGACCCTTCACATAGTGTCAGAGATGATGTGCAAGAGCATAGACAATATATCAGTAGACAGGAATTCCAGTTCTACTTGACAAATTTGCCAATCTGATGCATAGTGGCTCTATGACATCAGCCTATTTAAGGTTCTATATCTATGCGGAAGTCTCTACCTGGCCCCCAGTGAATGTCCGTGCTGATCGCAGCTCCTCCGCGGGTCCTTTGTGAGGGAACGAGGCGGGGAACACCTCCCCGGTTTTAATATTTATACCTGCAGACAAACAGTCAATGCCATACTATAAACTGTGTGCTACACAAAGGTGAATTGATTTGCAGTGTAGATACAGTACCTATGCCATGCACATCCGGTCTGTGCGCTCCGGCCACTAAGACGTCATTCATCTCTGCAAGTGGAAAAAAGAGAAAGAGCCTCGAGATAAGTAGGGGCAGAGTCAGATATACAGAGAGTTGGGCCAATGAGGGTTTCTGTCTGAACGTTCCGAGAGCGCCACTTCCTCCTCCATAGCTGTTGCTAAGTGATAACTGACACTTCCGCGTTGTGCTGTTTATTTCAGATAGTTTTCAAAACCTATGAAGATGTCCACTGAAAGAAGATATGCAATTTGTTGACACCACAACGCAGTGGATACACCCCGAATGCGAATCAATAAAAACATGAAATTCTCTCTCCTGCTTTGCTTGTTTACAGGAGGTCATTTCATAGGAAATTGTCGGAGGTGCTCTCGTATTGTTACATCACCAAAACTTCAAAAATAAAGGCACTAACATGGCAGCCGTTCGATCATGGCCCCTGTGCTAACATGGCAGCCAAACTCTCTACATATATAGCTCTGGGTTGTATAAAGAAAAACAGGCTGAGAGAGAGAATATAACAGAGTGGAAACATGTACCTGTGATGCAGCAGGTCTCTAGGTGAATATCCTCTTTCTGTCTCTGGAAGGCCGCTGCAAAACACAATAGAAGGCTTGTAGTTTCTCTATGCAGCCTGATAATGGTGTTGCTACTGTGGCAGTTGCATTCAAACAGGAGGGAAGATAAGAAGATTTACGTACACAATAGGTTAAGGCTGAGTTTGTGGGACGTCTTTGACTCATCATCAAATCCTCCAACGAGGTGGAGCTCCAGCCTGAAGGAAAAGAAGCAAGTGGACAATTACGTGTGTGGGGGGTGGGTGGGTGTGTGGGGCGTGGGTGGGGGGGTTATCTCTTACCTGCCCTCCTTGGCAGGGTCCTTGCTCAGAGATGTGACAGCTTTGACGATGAGGGGAACCTCACTCCACGTGCTGGAGCCATCACAGTGAGCAAGGCAAGCAGCTCCACTTCCTACAAGATGGTACAAATGCATTCATTTGATTTTATTTCACCTTTATTTAACCAGGTAGGCTAGTTGAGAACAAGTTCTCATTTGCAACTGCGACCTGGCCAAGATAAAGCGTAGCAATTCGACACATACAACAACACAGAGTTACACATGGAATAAACAAAATATACAGTCAATAATACAGTATAGTATAATACAGTATAATACAGTAGAAAACAAAAAGTTTATATACAGTGAGTGCAAATGAGGTAAGTTAAGGAAATAAATAGGCCATGGAGGCGAAGTAATTACAATATAGCAATTAAACACTGGAATGGTAGGTTGGCAGAAGATGTGCAGGTAGAGATTCTGGGGTGCAAAGGAGCAAAATAAATAAATAAATAGCAGTATGGGGATGTGGTAGGTCGATAGATAGATGGGCTGCTTACAGATGGGCTATGTACAGGTGCAGTGATCTGTAAGCTGCTCTGACAGCTGGTGCTTAAAGCTATTGAGGGAGATGTGAGTCTCCAGCTTCAGAGATTTTTGCAATTCGTTCCAGTCATGGGCAGCAGAGAACTGGAAGGAAAGACGAACAAAGGAGGAATTGGCTTCGGGGGTGACCAGTGAGCTATATCTGCTGGAGTGCGTGCTACGAGTGGGTGCTGCTATGGTGACCAGTGAGCTGAGATAAGGCAGGGCTTTACCTAACAGAGACTTGTAGATAACCTGTAGCCAGTGGATTTGGCGACGAATATGAAGCGAGGGCCAACCAACGAGAGCGTACAGGTCACAATGGTGGGTAGTGTATGGGGCTTTGGTGACAAAACGGATGGCACTGTGATAGACTGCATCCAATTTGTTGAGTAGAGTGTTGGAGGCTATTTTATAGATGACATCACCGAAGTCGAGGATCGGTAGGATGGTCAGTTTTATGAGGGTATGTTTGGCAGCATGAGTGAAGGATGCTTTGTTGCGATATAGGAAGCCGATTCTAGATTTAATTTTGGATTGGAGATACTTAATGTGAGTCTGGAAGGAGAGTTTACAGTCTAACCAGACACCCAGGTATTTGTAGTTGTCCACGTATTCTAAGTCAGAGCCGTCCAGAGTAGTGATGCTGGACGGGCGTGCAGGTGTGGGCAGTGATCGATTGAATAGCATGCATTTAGTTTTATTTGCGTTTAAGACCAGTTGGAGGCCACGGAAGGAGAGTTGTATGGCATTGAAGCTCGTCTGGAGGTTAGTTAACACAGTGTCCAAGGAGGGGCCAGAAGTATACAGAATGGTGTCGTCTGCGTAGAGGTGGATCAGAGAATCACCAGCAGCAAGAGCAACATCATTGATGTATACAGAAAAGAGTGTCGGCCATAGAGATTTGAACCCTGTGGCACACCCATAGAGACTGTCAGAGGACCGGACAATAGTCCCTCCGATTTGACACACTGAACTCTATCAGAGAAGTAGTTGGTAAACCAGGCGAGGCAATCATTTGAGAAACAAGGCTGTCGAGTCTGCCAATAAGAATGTTGTGATTGACAGAGTCGAAAGCCTTGGCCAGGTCGATGAATACGGCTGCACAGTAATGTCTCTTATCGATGGCGGTTATGATGTTGTTTAGAACCTTGAGCGTGGCTGAGGTGCACCCATGACCAGCTCTGAAACCAGATTGCATAGCGGAGAAGGTATGGTGGGATTCGAAATGGTCAGCAATCTGTTTGTTAACTTGGCTTTCGAAGACCTTAGAAAGACAGGGTAGGATAGATATAGGTCTGTAGCATTATGTGTCTAGAGTGTCACCACCTTTGAAGAGGGGGATGACCGCGGCAGCTTTCCAATCTTTGGGAATCTCAGACGATACGAAAGAGAGGTTGAACAGACTAGTAATAGGGGTTGCAACAATTTCGGCAGACATTTTTAGAAAGAGAGGGTCCAGATTGTCTAGCCCGGCTGATTTGTAGAGGTCCAGATTTTGCAACTCTTTCAGAACATCAGCTATCTGGATTTGGGTAAAGGAGAAATGGTGGGGGCTTTGGCGGGTTGCTGTGGAGGGTGCCGGGCAGTTGACCGGGGTAGGGGTAGCCAAGTGGAAAGCATGGCCAGCCGTAGAGAAATGCTTATTGAAATTCTCAATTATAGTGGATTTATCGGTGGTGACAGTGTTTCCTAGCCTCAGAGCAGTGGGCAGCTGGGATGAGGTGCTCTTATTCTCCATGGACTTTATAGTGTCCCAGAACTTTTTTGAGTTGGTACTACAGGATGCAAATTTGTTTGAAAAAGCTTGCCTTAGCTTTTCTAACTGCCTGTTTATATTTGTTCCTAACTTCCCTGAAAAGTTGCATATCACGGGGGCTATTCGATGCTAATGCAGAACGTCACAGGATGTTTTTGTGCTGGTCAAGGGCAGACAGGTCTGGAGTGAACCAAGGACTATATCTATTCCTAGTTCTACATTTTTTGAGAGAGGCATGCTTATTTAAGATGGTGAGGAGGGCACTTTTAAAGAATAGCCAGGCATCATCTACTGATGGAATGAGGTCAATGTCAGGTCGTTTAGAAAGGCCTGCTCGCAGAAATGTTTCAGGGAGCGTTTGACAGTGATGAGGGGTGGTCATTTGGTTGCAGACCCATTACGGATGCAGGCAATGAGGCAGTGATCGCTGAGATCTTGATTGAAAACAGCAGAGGTGTATTTGGAGGGCGAGTTAGATAGGATGATATCTATGAGGGTGCCCGTGTTTACTGATTTGGGGTTGAACCTGGTAGGCTCATTTATAATTTGTGTAAGATTGAGGGCATCAAGCTTAGTTTGTAGGATGGCCGGGGTGTTAAGCATGTCCCAGTTTAGGTCACCTAGTAGCACGAGCTCAGGAGATAGATGGGGGGGCAATCAATTCACATATGGTATTGAGGGCACAGCTGGGGGCAGAGGGTGGTCTATAGCAAGCGGCAACAGGGAGAGACTTGTTTCTGGAAAGTTTCATTTTTAGAAGTAGAAGCTCATATCTTGATGCTATCATAGTATCTACATACACACATTACATAGAGAACTGCAGTACCTGTGTGTCGCACCAGAACTAGGTGGCAGGTGGTTGCATCATCAGAACCAAGGACAGCGACAGAGTCTGGGGAAACAGAGGGACACATTTCGTCATGGTCGTGGAAACTGTTCAGTGTAGAGGTAGCCTTTGGACGCAACAATATACTATGTTAAGCTAGGTTAACCTATTGATTTAACTATAGGTTTATACTCACTGTCCGCTGGTGTTGTGGCTGCAAACTCTCGTTGCTGTATGTATAGGAGGCACTTCGGGTCGACATCTACAACCGGCGTGGACCGAAATACTCGGGCGTTTTCCTATGGTATAACATAAAATGTCAATATAGCATGAAGAGCAAGTGATTTGTTACTAAATGGTGATTAATTCCAACAAGGACAACTTGCTTACATGACAGCTGCTAGTTTTATTGGCTAAATAGTGAACTCACCGGTAAATAAAGGTTAAATCAAATAAAATAAATACAAATAGTTTACTTGGCTACTCCAGTCAACTCACCTGCAAATGCGGATATCTGGCGAACAAATCGTCTGTCGAACCTGGTCGTTCGATTCTTCTATTTTGTATTAGCAAAGGCATTTCTTTCTACAATATAAATCTACCTAATATAATGTCATATTTATCTTAATGAAACATTAAAACTAGACCTATTACACAAGACAGATGGTTAGCTAGCTTGCACTTCCTGGATCCATTTTCTTCTTCTTTGGTAGGCTTTCTCCTCAAGAACGTCACTCACTGTCACAATATGTATTACTGCCACCAACTGTACACAAGTATTATTAGGGCATGAACGCTATAAAATGTAAATGTAGGCTACGCCGAATTCTCCATTTGCCCTACGCTCCTTTGACACGAAACGTGCATGTTGTTTATGTCGGGTTACGACACAAAACCTTACGTCCACAGG
This sequence comes from Oncorhynchus gorbuscha, assembly GCF_021184085.1. NCBI lineage: Eukaryota > Metazoa > Chordata > Actinopteri > Salmoniformes > Salmonidae > Oncorhynchus > Oncorhynchus gorbuscha. Next base: position 4,233,222 of record NC_060198.1, read on the forward strand.
GAGGGAGTGACTGGGGGAGTTGACGTGACGTGCTGTGAAGCAGCAGCAACTGCAAAACAAAATTATGTTTTGGCTTGTTCAATAACTTCAGGGCTCGTCTTACCTTTTAAGTTGTGTTTGTAAGTAAGTGTTTAACTTTATTGCACTTTCCTTATAACATAAGCTACCTTAACGGAATTGTAGGTTGCCGTGCAACTTTTAAATATTTCTACAGGCAATCATTTATTGAAAACATGAGGGGGAGTTCGTCGTACGGAGACCGAGATAGAGACCGTGGACGAGACAGAGGGTAAGCAGATATTTTCTGCAGCATGTGAAATATAGTTATAGCCACGTAGGAATATCTGTCAAAAGTGTGATTTTTATATCTTGGAATGCTGATGAATCTTGCTGAATGTCTACGTGCACGGGCGTGTCTCAGACATGTTGCACGCGCCGTGGTCGTGTATGACAAATAACTACTTGCTTGCAGCAGAGTTATAGGCGGTGCCCCACCCAGGGAAAAGTGTACACAAACTGCAAATAGATTAAATTGGCCAGGGACCCATTTAGTGTCTGTTGCAGTGTTACTAATCATGGATCGTTCATCTCTTTTTTTCATCACTCCCCTCCCTGTATATGTTCTATAGGGCTCGGTTTGGGTCCAGTAGCTGGGGCGGCTCTCCCCCTATGAAGAAGTTTGGGAACCCTGGAGAACGCCTTCGCAAGAAGAAGTGGGATCTGGACGAGCTGCCCAAGTTTGAGAAGAACTTCTACAACGAGCACCCAGAGCTCCAGCGCATGACTCAGGTACACACACACACAAACACACTATATACACATGCTCTTCGAAGGATGCTATCCATAGTGTGTCTATTGAGCCTGTTGATTCTCTGTTGTCTGTGTCTGCAGTATGACATAGATGAGTTCCGCAGGAGGAAGGAGATCACAGTCAGCGGTACTGGCTGCCCCAGGGCCATGACCAGCTTCCACCATGCACAGTTTCCCCGTAAGTAGACAACCGTAGATACCAGTTGACACTTGTTGAACCCATATTATAGCCTGTCCCTTCACCTTTTCAGCAGTCATGGCGGTTAAGAGATGAGAATAGGAAGTTGAACCCATTTTTTAAGAGTTCTTGGAACACAGCCAAAGCTTACAAAACACTAACCCCATAGGCTATTGGGAAGGGGAGGGGGGCTCATGGGTCACATTATTGTTTTTGTTTTTTAAAACACTCCAGGCCACTCTTGAACGTCAAACTAAATACATAGTAGAGGTCGACCGATATATATATATTTTTTTTATACCTTTATTTAACTAGACATGTCAGTTAAGAACACATTCTTATTTTCAATGACGGCCTAGGAACTGTGGGTTAATTGCCTCGTTCAGGGGCAGAAAGACAGATTTTCACCTCGTCAGCTCGGGGGATCCAATCTTGCAACCTTACAGTTAACTAGTCCAACGCAATAACGACCTGCCTCTCTCTCGTTGCACTCCACAAGGAGACTGCCTGTTACGCGAATGCAGTAAGCCAAGGTAAGTTGCTAGGTAGCATTAAACTTATCTTATAAAAAAACAATCTATCATAATCACTAGTTAACTACACATGGTTGATGAAATTACTAGATATTATCTAGTGTGTCCTGCGTTGCATATAATCTGACTGAGCATACAAGTATCTAAGTATCTGACTGAGCGGTGGTAGGCAGAAGCAAGCGCGTAAACATTCATTCAAACAGCACTTTCGTGCGTTTTGCCAGCAGCTCTTCGTTGTGCGTCAAGCATTGCGCTGTTTATGACTTCAAGCCTATCAACTTCCGAGATGAGGCTGGTGTAACCGAAGTGAAATGGCTAGCTAGTTAGCGCGCCTAATAGCGTTTCAAACGTCACTCGCTCTGAGCCTTGCAGTGCTTGTTTCCCTTGCTCTGCATGGGTAACGCTGCTTCGAGGGTGGCTGTTGTTGTTGTGTTCCTGGTTCGAGCCCAGGGAGGAGCGAGGAGAGGGACGGAGGCTATACTGTTACACTGGCAATACTAAAGTGCCTATAAGAACATTCAATAGTCAAAGGTTAATGAAATACAAATGGTATAGAGGGAAATAGTCCTATAATTCCTATAATAACTACAACCTAAAACTTCTTACCTGGGAATATTGAGGACTCATGTTAAAAGGAACCACCAGCTTTCATATGTTCTCATGTTCTGAGCAAGGAACTGAAACGTTAGCTTTCTTACATGGCACATATTGCACTTTTGCTTTCTTCTCCAACACTTTGTTTTTGCATTATTTAAACCAAATTGAACATGTTTCATTATTTACTTGAGGCTAAGGTGATTTTATTGATGTATTATATTAAGTTGAAATAAGTGTTCATTCAGTATTGTTGTAATTGTCATTATTACAAATAAATAAATAAAAATATGCCGAATAATCAGTATTGGCTTTTTTGGTCCTCCAATAATTGGTATCGGCGTTGAAAAATCATAATCGGTCGACCTCTAATACATAGTATGTTTGACAAATCGGTCAAAAATGAATCTGTGTGTCCCTCCGTTGAATTTCAAAAGCCAAAAGGTTTGCCCCTGGCTATAGCTAACTATTCCTTTAATTGTTTATCTTTGCTGACAGAGTATGTAATGGATGTGCTACTGAGTCAGGACTTCAAGGAGCCCACATCCATCCAGTCACAGGGCTTCCCTCTGGCCCTGAGTGGCAGGGACATGGTGGGCATCGCTCAGACTGGCTCCGGCAAGACCCTGGCAGTAAGGACGCCATGATAATCCAACAACACGCACAGTACCAACAGCTGCAACATCTCTGTCTGTCTTTCTTTCTGTCTCACACACACACACACACACACACACACACACACACACACACACACACACACACACACACACACACACACACACACACACACACACACACACACACACACACACACACACACACACACACACACACACACACACACACACACACACACACACACACACACACACACCAACAGCTGCAGTATAAAAACACATAAACTCCCAGGGGAACATTTGACAGCTGCAACACACAAAGACATATTGACACATGAGGACCAACCTCCCTGGACTGTCCGATTGGGACATATACCTCATGACCTCATTGTACTATTTGGCGCCTTTTCTTGCAGTATCTGCTTCCTGCCATTGTGCACATCAACCATCAGCCCTATCTAGAGAGGGGAGACGGACCTATTGTGAGTACACAACTGGAAACTGCACACGGTTGCTTATTCATATATTTCAGTGAGACTAGAATGTTTTGGCCCTTTTCTATAGTGTACTTAGCTCTGTTGTGCTTAGACCTACCTATAGTATGATGTAGCTGTATATCATGTGTTATTAAAGGTTATACACTACCGTTCATTAAATGGTAACCACAAAACACAGTGAAGAGGCAATTCTGGGATGCTGGCCTTCTAGGCAGAGTTGCAAAGAAAAAGCCATATTTCAGACTGGCCAATAAAAACAGAAGATTAAGATGGGGGTAAAGAACACAGACGCTGGACAGAGGAACTCTGCCTAGAAGGCCAGCATCCTGGAGTCGCCTCTTCACTGTTGACGTTGAGACTGAACAGAGGAACTCTGCCTAGAAGGCCAGCATCCTGGAGTCGCCTCTTCACTGTTGACATTGAGATTGGACAGAGGAACTCTGCCTAGAAGCCCAGCATCCTGGAGTCGCCTCTTCACTGTTGACGTTGAGACTGGACAGAGGAACTCTGCCTAGAAAGCCAGCATCCTGGAGTCGCCTCTTCACTGTTGACGTTGAGACTGGACAGAGGAACTCTGCCTAGAAGCCCAGCATCCTGGAGTCGCCTCTTCACTGTTGACGTTGAGACTGGTGTTTTGCGGGTACTATTTAATGAACCTGCCAGTTGATGACTTCTGAGGCGTCTGTTTCTCAAACTAGACACTAATGTACTTGTACTCTTGCTCAGTTGTACACCGGGGCCTCCCACTCCTCTTTCTATTCTGGTTAGAGACAATCTGTGCTGTTCTGTGAACGGAGTAGTACACAGCGTTGGACGAGATCTTCAGTTTCTTGGCAATTTCTCGCATGCAATAGCTTTTCTTTTCTCCTAACAAGAATAGACTGACGAGTTTCAGAAGAAAGGTCTTTGTTTCTGGCCATTTTGAGCCTGTAATCGAACCCACAAATGCTGATGCTCCAGATACTCAACTAGTCTAAAGAAGGCCAGTTTTATTGCTTCTTTAACCAGAACAACAGTTTTCAGATGTGCTAATATAATTGCAAAAATGATTTCTAATGATCAATTAGCCTTTTTAAAATGATAAACTTGGATTATCTAACACAACATGCCATTGGAACACAGGAGTGATGGTTGCTGATAATGGACCTCTGTACGCCTATGTAGATATTCCATAAAAAAATCTGTTGTTTCCAGCTACGATAGTCATTTACAACATTAACAATGTCTACGCAGCATTTGTGATCAATTTGATGTTATTTTAATGGTTTTCTTTCGAAAGCAATGACATTTCTCAGTGACGCCAAACTTTTAAACGGTAGTGAATGTATTGATATCTCTCTCCTCAGTGCCTGGTCCTGGCCCCGACCAGAGAGTTGGCCCAGCAGGTGCAGCAGGTGGCTCATGATTATGGAAAGACCTCCCGCATCAAGAGTACCTGTGTCTATGGAGGAGCACCCAAGGGACCGCAGATACGTGACCTGGAGAGAGGTGAGGAGCTACGGGTTGAATTAAATGCTGTTACAAGTTACTTACTTACTTATATTGTTTGTGCCTTCTACAGACAAGACCTCTCCACTTCTGATGATCTAAAACCTGATTGGCTCCCTGGCCCCAGCTTAGCTTAATTTTCTGCACTTCCCCTTCAGTTACTAGTATTAAGATTGAAAAAGCTACAAGTATTGGAAGTAATCTCACAATTGGTCTCTTCTGCGTCTCTTTTGAAACTCTGACACTTTGCATCCTACGTCCATATAGGTACAGAGATCTGCATCGCCACCCCGGGGCGTCTCATAGACTTCCTGGAGGCAGGGAAGACCAACCTGCGGCGCTGCACCTACCTGGTGCTGGACGAGGCTGACCGCATGCTGGACATGGGCTTCGAACCACAGATACGCAAGATCGTGGACCAGATCCGGGTAAACCAGGCACATGCTATTCTTAGCAAACCGCACACACATCTCCTGGAATTAGGCAACTATTATGACTGTGTGATACATAGCCATTCATGGATTGTTGGGTAGGTAGATGGATACTACAGAGGGTGGTAGGACAGACAGAGATGATCTATCGATCTTAATGACAGTTGATATAATATCAATCCATCGCAAATAACTAAATACTCATGTTATAGAATAGAGTAATAGTGTCGTGTCCTCTGAGGAGGAATATCCCCATTACCGTTCTCTCTCTGTGCCCCAGCCGGACCGCCAGACTCTGATGTGGAGTGCCACCTGGCCCAAGGACGTGCGTCAGCTGGCAGAGGACTTCCTGCGGGATTATGTCGAGATCAACGTAGGAGCTCTGGAGCTCAGCGCCAACCACAACATCCTGCAGATAGTGGACGTCTGCATGGAGAACGAGAAGGACAACAAGTTAGTGAGGCCATCCGCCAATGGACAAGATCCATCTCTAGTTTTGCATTCTGTTCATGTCTCCTTTCCTCAATCATCGCTGATCTGGAAGGGATGAAACCAATGTCGTTAAACGTATTCAGTATTCTTGGTTATGAAGGACAGGAACAGAGTGCAGGATGCTATCTTTTTGTAACGGTGAGAGCATATTAGTCTTGGGATTGTAGTGATTGAGGGATGTTTTCCTAATATCTTTCCTCTGTCTTTTTGTTGATGTCAGGCTGCTCCAGCTGATGGAAGAGATCATGGCTGAGAAGGAGAACAAGACCATCATCTTTGTGGAGACAAAGAAGCGCTGCGACGAGCTCACCCGCAGGATGAGAAGAGATGGGTGAGACGGAGAGAGACTGAGGGAAAGCACAGACTTGCAGAAATGGCTTTTAAGTCCTCTTTCAAAGCCACGATACTGACTATGCAAAACAAGAGCCCGTTGTTGTTTCATATGGAGTGTGTGTTGGGCTTCTTAGTCAGATAAGAGTGTAGAGAAATTGTCTAACTGTTCTTACAACTGCCTGCCTCATCACGTCCTGTTCTGCTGTCTCAGCTGTCCCATGGCAACATTGCTGTGGTGTGTTTTCTAGGTGGCCAGCCATGTGTATCCATGGGGACAAGAGCCAGCCAGAGAGAGACTGGGTTCTGACAGGTAGGTCACATTTCAACGGCCATGCTTTAGTCTGGTTTTGGTGAAATGTGTTTCAGTATGGGGTGTTCTTCCGTTTTTTTTTTGTTTCCTTTTTGAGAATTCTACCTAACGCCTTTGATTTTGTCTGAACTTTCAGAATTCCGTAGCAGCAAAGCTCCTATCCTCATCGCCACTGACGTGGCGTCTCGCGGTCTGGGTATGTCTTCTCAACATGGAATACACACTCGCGTGTTCACACTTACAGAGCACAACATACAGATTCAAAAAGTATACACGCTCTCCAACACACACAAACAAAAACAAATTCAGAGAAAAACACACACAATTAATAAATGTGATTTTTGTTGTTGCCTAATTTCCCATCCCGTTTTCCAGGTTTAAGATTTACAATGACAAAATCATACATTTGTCTGCAAACATGTAATAGCGGTGTTATTGAACCTGTAAACAACAACGAAAAATCGGTCAGCACTCTTTCTACAGCATGGCCTCTGTCAATGACTTTCTAATGGAAAGTAGAAGCACCTGACAATCCCCCAGGCCTTCAACTCCACAATGTTTTACAGTCTGTTTCTTGTTACTGCAGTCCAAAACGTCCTTCGACCGGGGCACTCTGGCACGCTTCCTAAATGGGGGTGTGATGAGGTGGGGGCAGATGTCCCCATGCTCGCCCCAATACTCTCCTCTCATGTCTCCTATACGATGTAACCCAAAACATGAAGGAAAACATCCCAAATATGCAGTATTATATGTTTGATTATTCCTCGAGATATGTTTACATTATTCATAGTACTGTAGTTATACTGTATTTTTTTCTACAGGTATTTTCTAGGTAGGGTGTGTTTTAGGGTTATCTATAAGTGAAATCGACAGTCAGTTCTCCCCATGTCAACCCTGAAACTTGTACAGAAGTGCCCTATTCCACCTCCCTAACTAAATAGGTTAAACCTGGAACCTGAGAAGGGAAGTAGACATGTTGGTTTTGCCAAGCTACCTATGACTGTGTCTTTGTTCTCTTTCTCTCCCCCTCAGGGTTGTGCAGCACAAGGCAGCTCCAGCACATGCTGGTGTCAGACAGTACTGGGGCTGCCCTCAGTCACGTTAGCAGCTAGCCAGGGGCTTGTCTATTTATCAGAACGATTCATCCCCCCCATTCTCCACCTTCTCTGGTTCCTAAACACCCCAAATAGACCCCCACAATAAACTGAGGGTAAATGATTATCTGGTTCCTAAACACCCCCATAGACCCCCATCATAGACTGAGGGTATGTGATTCCAGCGGGCTCTCCTTGGGATCAACCTGAGGTGCCTGTCTGTCCCTCCGCCTGTCCGTCCAAAAGGCAGACAGACAGGGAGAGTTAGGAGCTCGGCTGGATCGGGTCCTGATCGATTTGCGGAGGTCCTGCAACTCGGCGAGAGAGCAACAGAACCGTCCGTTGGGGGGGGGGGGGGTAGTGGTCCTGCTCCTGTCCGACGTTGCTGGTGTATGCGAAGGGTGAGGGGGAAACGGGGGGCTAGTTCGGACCCCCTCCTCTCTCCCTCCCCCCCAGCGCCTCCAAGCGAACCAGGGCTGATCAGGACAGGACAGGACAGGGGGTGACTGACTACCCTTGTAAAACAACTCTAAAGGGGTAAGTACCTCAACACCCCCTTTCCTACTACACCTTCCACGACCTCCCCAGTCGCATCAACTCATTCAGGTAGTTTCATCGATCCATGTTGAAGTCAGTCACAGAAAGGTATTTGTTGAAGGAATTGTGTTGAACTTTATCCTCCAACATTTTCTCTTGGTGGAAACATATTAAGGTTCGGGAGGTTCTGTGAGTAGTAAAATGGCCTCCCTCTGTTACCATGGAAAACAGAGGGAAAAGGTCCAAGGAGATGTTTTGTTTTCGGACCAACCCAGCAGTGTTGTCAGAGCTTCTGTAATGAGAAACAGATTTTTTTCTTGTCCTTTTACTGTCATTTCAACATCCGAATTTAAAAGAAACATTGGAAATACTTTTACTCTTCTGGTCTGGTTGTGTTGACAGTGTACTGTCACTCATTTCTCCATATTCTTCTCATACCATTTCTCAGCAGAGAACATGTTACCATGGTAGAACTAAATGTTCTGAATGGTTGTACTATTATGTAAGATTGCGTAAAGTGTGCATTGGTGAAGGTCCAGACAGAGAATGTCACATCATCATCTCTACTGAAGCCTTCCGAATGCTGAGTGGTTCTCTCTTGTCACATTCTGATGGGGTTTACCACTAAACCTCTAGGCCCCCAGTCAAGATATTTTTACCCGAAACTGACTTTCAAAGGTTTTACTTCAGGAATTATCACTTATTCTACTTCAATTTGGATAAATGTATGTTCTTCTGTTATTATTGGACAGGTAAGTGGTAATCAATATTTATACAATATTAATTTGAAATGGATTTCTAAATAATCATCCACTTTTCTCTCATAGCTTTGGCGTTGTTTAAATACCATATGTCTTATTTCTCACTGTACAAAAATCTCTCAAACCCTCCTCTCCCTCCAAACTGTCCTCTCCCTCCTCATCTCACCCTCCAAACCCTCCTCATCTCACCCTCCAAACCATCCTCATCTCACCCTCCAAACCCTCCTCATCTCACCTTCCTCTCCCTCCAAACCGTCCTCTCCCTCCTCATCTCACCCTCCAAACCATCCTCATCTCACCCTCCAAACCATCCTCTCCCTCCTCATCTCACCCTCCTCTCCCTCCAAACCGTCCTCTCCCTCCTCATCTCACCCTCAAACCCTCCTCATCTCACCCTCCAAACCCTCCTCATCTCACCCTCCAAACCCTCCTCATCTCACCCTCCAAACCATCCTCTCCCTCCACATCTCACCCTCCTCTCCCTTCAAACCGTCCCCCCCTCATCTCACCCTCCAAACCCTCCTCATCTCACCCTCCAAACCCTCCTCTCCCTCCAAACCATCCTCATCTCACCCTCCAAACCCTCCTCATCTCACCCTCCTCCCCCTCCAAACCGTTCTCTCCCACCTCATCTCACCCTCCTAACCCTCCTCTCCATCCAAACCATCCTCTCCCTCCTCATCTCACCCTCCTCTCCCTCCAAACCGTCCTCTCCCTCCTCATCTCACCCTCCAAACCCTCCTCATCTCACCCTCCAAACCCTCCTCATCTCACCCTCCAAACCCTCCTCATCTCACCCTCCAAACCCTCCTCATCTCACCCTCCAAACCATCCTCTCCCTCCTCATCTCACCCTCCACTCCCTCCAAACCGTCCTCTCCCTCCTCATCTCACCCTCCAAACCCTCCTCATCTCACCCTCCAAACCCTCCTCATCTCACCCTCCAAACCCTCCTCATCTCACCCTCCTCTCCCTCCAAACTGTCCTCTCCCTCCTCATCTCACCCTCCAAACCCTCCTCATCTCACCCTCCAAACCATCCTCTCCCTCCTCATCTCACCCTCCTCTCCCTTCAAACCGTCCCCCCCCCTCCTCATCTCACCCTCCTCTCCCTCCTCATCTCACCCTCCAAACCATCCTCATCTCACCCTCCAAACCATCCTCATCTCACCCTCCAAACCATCCTCATCTCACCCTCCAAACCATCCTCTCCCTCCTCATCTCACCCTCCTCTCCCTTCAAACCGCCCCCCTCCTCATCTCACCCTCCAAACCATCCTCATCTCACCCTCCAAACCATCCTCATCTCACCCTCCAAACCATCCTCATCTCACCCTCCAAACCATCCTCATCTCACCCTCCAAACCATCCTCTCCCTCCTCATCTCACCCTCCTCTCCCTTCAAACCGCCCCCCTCCTCATCTCACCCTCCAAACCATCCTCATCTCACCCTCCAAACCATCCTCTCCCTCCTCATCTCACCCTCCTCTCCCTTCAAACCGCCCCCCTCCTCATCTCACCCTCCAAACCATCCTCATCTCACCCTCCAAACCATCCTCTCCCTCCTCATCTCACCCTCCTCTCCCTTCAAACCGCCCCCCCTCCTCATCTCACCCTCCAAACCATCCTCTCCCTCCTCTCACCCTCCAAACCATCCTCATCTCACCCTCCAAACCCTCCTCATCTCACCCTCCTCATATCACCCTCCTCTCCCTCCAAACCGTTCTCTCCCACCTCATCTAACCCTCCTCTCCATCCAAACCATCCTCTCCCTCCTCATCTCACCCTCCTCTCCCTCCAAACCGTCCTCTCCCTCCTCATCTCACCCTCCAAACCATCCTCTCCCTCCTCATCTCACCCTCCTCTCCATCCAAACCGTCCTCTCCCTCCTCATCTCATCCTCCTCTCCCTCCAAACCATCCTCTCCCTCCTCACCTCACCCTCCTAACCCTCCTCTCTCATCTCTCCCTCCTCACCCATCACCTTCCTCTCCCACCTCTCAAAACCACTTTCCCACAAAGACGTGGACGATATCAAGTTTGTCATCAACTATGACTACCCCAACTCGTCTGAGGACTACGTGCACAGGATCGGCCGTACAGCCCGCAGCACCAACAAGGGCACGGCCTACACCTTCTTCACCCCGGGTAACCTGCGCCAGGCCAGGGACCTGGTCCGAGTCCTGGAGGAGGCCCGGCAGGCCATCAATCCCAAACTGCTGCAGTTGGTTAACTCTGGACATGGGGGAGGAGGTGGTGAGACTGTCTTGATTCACACTATAGGGTCAACCCGAACCAGACTATGCTGGCTCAATTGAGGAATGGGTGTTATTTCTATTATTTCTAGACCCCAGTTTTTAATTCTATTCTATCACCTTTACCATCTCACATCCAAACATAAACTACACGTTCTGTGTAACCAGTGATGTTTGACATTCTTAAACTAAAATATTTCAGCTTATATTATGACATTCTAATCCTCCTATGTGAATGTTCTTCTCCAGGTGGCAGGATGCGTTACCGTGGCGGCGGTTCCAGCGCCAACAACCCCAACATGATGTTCCAGGACGTGTGTGAGCGTCGCTTGCGCTCCGTCAGCGGGGGCAACAAGCCAGACAGCCGCGGCAGCAGCTTTAGCCGGGATGGGCGCAGTGGCGGGGGTCGGGACAGAGACACTAGGTCCTCATCCTCTTCCTCCAACAGGGACCGAAGCAGGGTCAGCCGGGGGAGTTACGGCTCCGGGGGGGGCGACCAATACCAGAGCTATGGTGGTGGTACCCAGTACAGCTCCAGGGCTGGGGGGGCTGCTAATGGGGCCCCTAGGGATAGTAGTGGTAGGGGCCAGAATCAGTCCAGTCAGCCCCAGGGTGTGTTCGGTCCAGCTCCTCCACCTGCAGCAGGTCCCAAGCCCCTCATGGCCCAGCTGATGGCCCCACCACATCCCCCTCTCATGAGCTTCATAGGGCAGCCTCCGTACCCCTTTGCTCCTCCCCCGCCGCCTACACCACCACCCAGGAAGTAGAATTACTACACAGTCATGGTGCTTGAAATCCGAATCACCATGTTCTTCAAACCCTAGAGTTTATCAGTGTGTAACTGTAACGTTACTTCTCTGAAAGGGTGTTTAGAGTTGCCGTCCTGCCCTTACATACCATGGTAAAGCATGAGGTAAGAGATTTGAGGTAAGGGCTAACATATAGCTTACATAGCATATAACATATTTTTATACTTGTTTGTTTTGTGATGATTTTAACTACATCTGAAAATATATCGTACTCGTGCATGATACACTTCTCGCTTTTCATGTGTTCAAGAGTAGTCCGTGCGTGGCCAGAATATGATATTCTGTGAATCTGAAGCTGTGACTCTTTGGTATTAATTGGCACGACAGTTGATATTTCCATTTGTGATTTACTCTACATTGTGAGGTTCTACTCCATTAGTAACAAATGCTAAAATGTGATATTTCTTTGTTGCCATGTAGAACTCCAGTGATTTTGTCAGTCAGCTATGCTTTCTACTTCTCTTTTGGGGAAGTGAATGTTGCATTATATCGTTCTCTATTATCCTAGAACTTTTTCTATAAACTGTTTACAAGCTGTATTGCTATACCATTTCCTTCATATTAACACTATATCAGGAGAATTTGGGAATGATAATCCCATCAGTCAGCACATTGAGTGTTGCTTTGAATGTTTAATCAACATTGTATTGGAAAGAGGTAATTCATACTTTTCTTTTTCTACATTGCTTTATTTCACAGGATTTCAATAAAGTTTCTGAAACCAAAATCCTTGTAATTGTTGTACGGAGTACAGGATAGGTAAGCATGAGTGAACATTCATTGACAACCAAGACAGTTTAAACCCCCAAGAAAAAGAATAACTTTATTTCCCTTAAATACATATTTGCACTACATTCTCACCATTCCCCCATCAATATTTATTTGCTCTCTTTAATTCTACTTTTTTTTGGCAAATGTACATAATTGCAGAACCATTCTTATTATTTACAAAGTCAGAGCAGGGAGCCTGAGTCCCAGATCTGTTTGGGCTGTTTTACCAGCTTCTACAGTCATTGAGTTCACAAGACAGCACAAACAGATCTGGGAAGCAGGCTAGGGAATAAAGGCAGGGAGGTGGAATGTGGAGGGGAGCTGCAGAATGACGTCAGATGCAGCTGCTGCATGGTTGGGCCACTGTATCTGCAATAGACAGGTGGGGCTGCTGGCTTTACTTCTAGCCAAGCACTAACATGGTACCTGATCAACTAATCTTAGTCTTCTATAAATCATTTTATTGGTTGAATCGGGTGTGGTACTAAGCAAAAGCTTCCGCCTCCACTCCCGTGTGGATATGATTGAACGGACGCATCAATGACCATAACCAAATTTCATAGGAAAATCAGTAGTCCGACTCTGAAACTGGAAAACAAATTAGCATTCGTATGTACATGGAAGGTAAACAAAATTAAATACCAAGATACATAAAGAACAAACTCTCAGCTTTAGGCACATACGGCAGATTTAAGCGGTGTCAGCACTGACAACTCAGTACTGAACTAACGCCTCTCCCTTTGGGTCAACGTCAACAGCTGAAGGTGGAACAGAGGACAGCAAATGAGGGAATCATATTCATGTACAAAACCAAACTAACAGGAAGTGCATGCACAGTGTAGTGGAAGGAAAAGCAACAAACTGCTGTTTAGATCAAAACATAACCATGTGATTTCAATAGAACGAATAATAGTGTCACAGATTGGATATTCCTTCACAGAAGATTGGACAGGATATACATTTGTTACAGCTTCAGACACCTACTGCCGAACTTATCATGTAACAGTCACAGACCCAACTGGTCTCACACCGTACAAATAATACAATACTTTGGGACTACACTATTTGAGTGTCATATTTTGTGCAGAATAATGCTATCAGGCGTAGTAGCCTGAGAGAAACAGTTCCACACACATTCAGTTTAAAAGGCTTTGACTTCTCTCAGAACTCACAGCAATGATTTGTTTTGGACAGATCACGTGAGGTGGTTATTATACAGTAATGCATTGGAGACTAAGGGCTGATTGTAGTACAGTCAAGAAAAACACAAAATGGAGTATGAAAGATGACGTGGTGGTGGATCATGGATGGGACACATGGGAAGGCTTAAGGGAGAAACTGCCCACAAATAACTTATCTAGGATCCACTTTCCCTGCCGATATTCAATCCATAACAAATGGGAAGACATAAGGGCTCGGACACACCAATAGCGTTTGCCTGCCGAGTGTACTTAGCACCTCTGAACAGAGTACCGGACATAATCTGAAAACTGAGTGCAAACCGATTTTACATGTAGAATTACGCGAAAACGTCAGTAGTCAACAGCACACATTTGGTGTGACCCTTAAAGGAGAAACCGATCCCAAATAACAGGTCTAAGACCAGATTTCCCATAACCATCACAATGTAAAAACGCCATCTTTCCCTGGACCAGTGCTTGGGGGGGACCTTCGACCTACACCTAAGGGAAGCAGCGGATCAGGTGACAGGAAGTTGATCAGTCCCACTAAAGTTTCCCCCAGGTATCTGGAGGGGGGAACTGTTCTACATCGCCGGATTCGTCATGTGATTCTTCTCCCAGGTCATATGTGAGCTTGTATCGCAACCGGACCATCTCCTGAAAGAAAGAACTGAACCATGTTAGGCTACAACAGGAAAGGGGACAAATCAACATGCTTTCTGCTTGCACATGTTTTAAGTTCTGTTTTGTTGCCACGGTGACAGTTTGTCACCTCAGGGCTTTTCACAGCTACAAATGAGATGCTGACTGGGCCGTTTTTTTTTTAACGAGCATAGGTTAAACACCTTGGAAAGAAGGCGGGAGGAGTCTGTGTGTGTGCGCGCGTGTGTGTGTGTGTAGTACCTTGTGAGGATTGGCCAGCAGTAGGACCTGTGTGATGGCGGCTAGGGGTAAGATGGGGTTGAAGGCTGGAAGCTCAGTTCCCGAAGGAGGCTGTAGCTTCACCTTCATCACCTAGAAACAGACAGAGGGGGAAACACATTACACTCAAACTACAGTCACAACTCAGCGCACATAGGTTACCGCAGAACACAACCATCTAATCAGACAGTGGAAATTAGGGACAAACAAATGAGGTAGAAGATGGATCACCAATACAAATTAGAGGGGGGGGGGGGGGTTTAGTGAGAAAGAAGAGACAGGGCCAACCTTGGGTACTGCAGACTGGAAACGGATGTTGGTGACTGGTATGGGGGCGGAGGACAACATGGAAATGATCACTACCAGCACGTCAGGCCGAGAGGGAGGAGAGTCACGGGCAAAGTGGAACAGCACCCGCAAACTGTGCTTGTCAAATACAGTCACTGGTAACAAGCTGCCTAGAGGACAGACAGAGGCTTAGGGTTAGTTCATACCCAGCCATCACCATGTCTGGAGACATGTTGCAACACAGGTAATGGCTGGGTGGGTATGTTATAGTTATTATTTGGAGTCTGGTTTGGTATTTTTCTTGCTAACGTTCAAAACAACCATACAGTAATACAGATTGATCAGACAATTGGCTTACTGGGCTTGATGGATTCCAGGGGCACAGTCACGTTAGCTAAGGAGATGTCGTTCTGGGGGGCTGGGGTAGGAGGCCCGAGGCTGGGCAGGGAGTCTAGGAGAGACCCAGGCTGCTCAGAGGGGAAGGCCAGGACAGGGCTGGGGGTGGAGGTGCTAGTAGTGTTGGTACTGGACTTGGTCTGGAGGTCTCGCAGGGTGGGTCTGGACTGGGGCTGCAGTTTATCCCTGTGAGGGTTGAGAGAGAGCAAGGGGTCAGCTTTTTTAAGAGAAAACAGAGTGTTTACGTTACAGATTAGCAGCTGCCTCTCTGGCTTGCAGTGTTTACCAATTGACGTGCTGCATCCCCGGGGGTAGGGACTGATGCAGCAGGGTCTTGCCCAGCAGGTCTAACTCATCCAGGGCTTTAGGGGAAGCAGCGGGGGCCCCCCCTGATGGAGCCTGGGGGATAGGGGTCACGGCCGGTAGCAACACTGTTGCAGTAGGCACCGCTGGGACGACTGGCTCTACACTGTCAGAACACTGTGCAGAAAAACACTGTGTTAGGGACATTTTGTGTGTGTGTGTGTGTGTGTGTGTGTGTGTGTGTGTGCGCGCGCGCATGCGTCATATGCTGACAACTCTCTCTCACCTGAAAGGAGTTCCAGTCCCCCGACTGAGGAGTGTGGGTAGAGTTGGGCGTTACGTCATTGAGTCCTGAGTGAAAACCACAATAGAAAGAGGCTGTCGACACGAACCGAGAGAGAACACGATGCATAACCACAGTTGGGCGAGTCATGGCAAGTTGGAAAATAATTGGGCAATTTAATAAGAGTAAACAAGCTAGCGAAACGACATTCAGAACTGCTGCTTACCTAGTGACATGAGCTCATCATCTAGCAGGCTGATACCCATTTCTTGTGACGGGGTCTGTAGTGAGGGGGTGTCTGGGTAGGAGGGAAGTCCAGTGGGCGATGTGTCTAACCCTGTCAGGTCTAGGAGGGCTGTGCTACTTCCTGTGGAGAGATAGGGGAGATCAAACATGTCGGTCTTCGTGATCAAATGTTTTGAAACTACTGAACGAAACACATCTGTGAAAATGAACAGGGAAACACCCTGAGACACCAGCAGGTTCAGGTCGTGACCCTACTGAGGTCCTCTCTCGCTCTCACCTGGTAGTGTGGGCATGGCTGTGCTGTCTCCGTTCACCTCTTCTCCCTTCACCAGCTGTCTGTACAGGTTGATGACCTGAGTCAGGCTGTCGTTGGCCTGCAGGATTTCAGCTGGCGTAACAGAGACGTACACAGAGGGTGAGCTGTGCAATGCGTCGATACAGAACCATATAGTACTATCTAACAACTGTACAGAGGATGCATCACTCTCCAGCCATTTTGAATCATACCTCTTGTATTGATCACACTATATGTATAGAACAAAGAAGGCCCGCACACTGTTAAGGCTCCCAATTCACTGCTTTATTGACAACGTTTCGATCCAAAACGGATTTTCGTCAGGTCCTGACAGTGTGTGGGCCTTCTTGTTCTATACCAGTATTCTTTATTAGCCCAGCACCTATGTTTTTAAGAATGTGCGTATGACCAAACTTTTCTATCACACTATATGGAAACATAAGATTCTCACCCAAGGCCTCATCGTTGTCCTCTGTGTCGCTAGCCAATCGGAACAAAGTAGGCCTCATCTTTTCACAGCTCTGGTATAGGTCCTGCAAACACAAACACATTTAGAAATAGCCCATTGCACACACACAAACACACCCCTAGTGGTGTTGCTCTGTGCTAACCTTGATGAGTTCCTGATTGCTCTGGGAGCTGCTCTCCTTGCTATAATCTCCCAGTAGCTGGGTCAGCAGGCCCACACTCTCCTTCACCTCCTGGATGGCGTTCACACGCTTAGACACCTTCTCCATTCGCTTCTGGTCCTGGTAGAACCATAATAGAACACACACACACACACTCAGAACACTGCAATAAAATAAAAACATTATCCCATAAAATAAAATCTGGAGCGCTCTGAAGTCTGCATAGGTTGTTTTATTGCAGGCATATACAGTACAATTATGAGAGCAGTTGTAGGGATAGTAGATCACAATCGTGAGGCTGTTCAGAATTCAATCCATAAAAATCATTAGAAGTGCTTTGACGATATAAAGTGCTCGGTTTACTTAGCGTACGAGTAATAAATTGACTGCGCTGTGAATGCATTGATTGACACTGTTGTGGCTGAATCAGAATTAGTTAGGTAACATTGATAAATAAGATGTTTTATTTACATAATAATGCTTATGTGAGATATTTTTCATTAGGATGTTTTCTTTTGGATAATATTGTTGGCAGTTGCATTTTCCTCCCTCTTCTCCAGAGCTTAGTCACTTTGGGCCCAGAGAGGGGAGAGGTCAGGCTTGTCTTCATATGTCAATGTATCTGTTAAACCATGTGATGCTATGAAGAATATCAGAAGGGGAGGAGGACAGAATGGAGGCTTGTCTTCTTATGGGAATGTGTCTGTAACTATTGTATGTCCCCTCTGAGCTTGCCCTTATCTTGATTTAGTATATGACCTAAGAGGCTCACTGTCTTTTCTGATCTTGTCCAGGAGGGGTTGGGTTGTATTTGAGATGGGAGTATCTAGAATTGACAATGTATATATGCCATTGGATGAGGTAATGTTTTGGTCCTAAGTGGTACCAAGAACAGGATTAGATTCAAACCAAACAATAGAATTAGCTATAAATTATCTAGCTTTGGGATACTCCTCTTTCAAGTAAAATGTCCTTTGTGTAATGTTCCTAAGATCTGTTATTCGTCATGCGAGTTGAGAGGGGTGTGTCTTGGCTATAAATGAGACTAAGAATTGTTTTGTAGGCACTCTCAGAGAATTCCTTTATAGACACTGAATTGATCTGAGAGTCACAGGGCTATGGTGAAGCTCATATATAATTAAAAATTGACTTTATAATATAACTGACTTTGCTCTCTCAATATTTAGTAATACAGGAAATTACCACAACAACAACACCCACCCAAACAAACACACAATCACGCAGACAGGAGTAAACAGAGTAGGACATACCTCCTGCACCATTTCCTTAATGAGTTTGTTTGCTGCTCTTAGATCTTCAGGGTGAGTGCTATTCAAAAGCCGAGACAGCATCTACAAAGGAAGGAAGGGAAGAGGAAGGAAAACAGGAGAGGTAAAAGGGGGAGAGCAGGCCGTTAGGGAATACATGAAAATTACAGTGGAAGAATGGAAAGATCAATTCAAAATGTCCGCTAATGTCATCTCTATTGACAAAACTCAAGGGGCTGCTTCATTGTCATCTTTACCTTGGACTTCTCCTCATCCTCAAATATGACGCTCTTAGTTCTGGGCGGAGGGGGTGGAAGGGGCTCATCAGGAAGTACCGGGTCCTGCTTCACAATGCCTGGAAGAGAGCAGGGAACCCCATCCATGTCACATGAATAAACAGAATGTCACCGGCACTCCCTACAGTGTATAGTACATCATGTATATACCGTAGGTTTCCGGCACGTTGGTAATAACATTGTTTTCCCCATGAAGTTATTGTAAACACAAGCAGCGCAACCAACGGATTTAGGGCCAGGCTAAGAAATATTGTTGGCGGTCACTCCCTGAAGCAAAACACTTAACTTGAGCACTATGTAATTATCTTAAATCATACTAAACAAGCAGTCATACTAAACAAGCAGTCATACTAAACAAGCAGTCATACTAAACAAACAGTTTCTCTCTCACTTAGACAGACTAAGTGAAAAAAAAAGATTCTGGATGCAGACTCAGGAGTTTCAATATGATTTTGTCTTATGTTGGTGCATAAACTATAAAAAGAAGAAGTGAGATTGACATGGACAAAATACTATTTATATCAGGAGCACACATTAGGGGAACATACAGATCACTCATTTGTTTTTGTTTTTAAACTCCTGAAATGATCATACAGTTACAGTACTGTAATAAATGTGATGATTTAGCCGTATTCCTCATCCTGAAGTTCCATCATAGTAAAAACAATGAGTTAATAGAAAAGGATCAACACAAGGAGAATGTTTTATTTCACTCCTATTCTTTCTAGGTGTGTCATCACTATTAAAGCTCACCTTGTTTCTTCAGCATCTGGTAGGCGTCTGCTATCTTGGGCTCGTCAGGCAGACCCACCGTCCAACTGAACATCACCTCCAGAACCTTCTTCTTCACTGGCTCTGGGGCCCGAGTACCCAGGTACTGCACAGGAGATGAGATTTAGGATCATCAAAACAGACAGAATGGAAAACTGGGTTGTTTGTTTATAAAAAAAAGGGTTTGAGTTACATAAAGGGTTGTTCCATTTGATTTCAATCAACTGTTGTCCGCACCCTTTTAGATTTGACCAAAACTTTCCATACATATTTGCCCATGGTAGAAAACATTCAGGTGCTCAAAATTGACCCATTTTGCATACCCCACTTCTACCATGGGAAAATATGTATGGAATGTTTCATTCAGATCAAAACAGGTACAGTCAAAGTTATTGAATTCAAATGGAACACTAAAGAAATAGCCCCCCAGACAGTACCTTGGGTGAGACCACCTTGATGAGCTCGTTGAGGAAGCGGAATTTGCCCACTTCATTGTGGAACCTCTTCCCACAGTTCTTCATGCACATCTCTAGAACCTAGGGACACATATATGTTATGATACTGCTGGTGGTGGGATCACTTACAATTAGCATATTCTGGCCAATGGAGATGTCAGTGAGCATGTCAACCAATACGTTACCCTGATAATGGTTTACTCACCATTAGTGCTTGCATGGCCTCCCATTCTTGTGGTGACTGGATCTTGTGGGCCAAAAGTCTGGTAGCCAGTTGAGGACTAGGGGGGAGGGAGGGGACATCAAATAAGAGTACCTGTATGGTTTGCCATATGTTTAAACATGTTGAGGTACTAACTGACAAAGCAAGCCTATGACCAGCTCTCCACATGTTGGTCCTTCTTACCCTTCAGGCTCATTGTTGAGCTGTTCACAGAAGCCCTGGATACTGTCCCAGTCCGCCTCCTTGTTCAGAGGGTTGGTGGCTTTGTCTGGAGAGAATAAAAGCAAATTCCAGAACCTGGAGCTTATCAACATTTTCAAGGGTTTCTCGCTACCCTAGAACCTAATGCACAAAAAAAGCTTTCGTGTTTACTTGCTGCAAACGTTAGCAGACTGACTCCTCCCCAATGTATTTGCCCATTGACACTTAGCCACTGGATACTGTGGCTATTTAGCTTAGCCAGTCTGATTCACCAGTTTCAAAGTCGGACTTTGTTGTATTTGTAACAAATTGCGTATTAAGAACATTTAAAATAAACGATATTCGTGCTTATCAAGGCATTATTCTGCGTAAACAATACAGGGGTGAGGTCTGTTTTGGTTCCGACCTTAGCAGCGCTACGTTATAGCACGCTAGCTAGCACTTTGGATAAAGCATCATCATCATCACTGGGATGTTCGTCCACTGCACATACAACAATTATACTCATAACACTAAAACTACAGGGCATTCTCTACCTCAGTTTTCTGAAAGTAAATTGGTCACGTATTGAGTCGTTATAGCAGTAAAAGCATCGTATGACTCACTGACGCGAGACTCCAAGCTCTCCTCCTCTGGCGGCGCCGCCATTTTCGGGGATTCCGATTAACTGGCAGCTATCGCGTTACTTTGCCAGTCTCATGCAACGACGTGGGCGTCATCATATCATGCCATGCCTGGTAGTCCCCCTACTTCACGGTTGTCAAGGATTTAAATCTGAGCTGCGTGATGATGCATTTTATGACCGAAATCGTCTTGCACCAAAAGCCTCCATCTCAAGTCATACTTTCCTCTTTTGTTTGTTGATGTTTGTTAATATAAAATAAAACAATGTCATACTGCCACATGTCATCCCAATACCTGCTGCTCTCATCCAAATACACAGACACCACAACTCTATGTCATGCACGATCATCTCATCTTCCATGATTGATATTCCAGGATGTTTATGTCACTTGTCTACACAGATACAACGAAAAGGCACAAAGTTCTATGTTTCGTCGTCACATGTAAAGGCTCCATCAGGAGAAAGACAGATACATTTCGATATAAACACACCCAGTAGGCTAAAGCCTTCTGGCTGTTGCCCATGGTCTATTTATATGTTTTTTTAATGACTCATATACCTGATCCTTCTCTGCCTCCACAAAGTGTGTTCTCAACCCTCAACCATTGATGACAAGCCTGTGCACTAACCTGCTCCTAATAGCACAGAAACTGGAAACATAAACAGCAATATGCAGTTAGAGTTGCACGTATACGTCTATTAAACTCCACAGAGAGGTTTTTTATTTATTTTACCTTTATTTAACCAGGCAAGTCAGTTAAGAACACATTCTTATTTTCAATGACGGCCTGGGGACAGTGGGTTAACTGCCTGTTCAGGGGCAGAACGAGAGATTTGTACCTTGTCAGCTCGGGGGTTTGAACTCGCAACCTTCCGGTTACTAGTCCAACGCTCTAACCACTAGGTGGAGAGACCAACAACATCTTACATAAACGTTGTCAATTTGTGAGTTTGTGTCGCTGTCAACAGCAGACTGTGTGTGTCCTGTAATTATAGTGGCCAAAAAAGTTGTCAAAAAAAGTATTTAACTGCTCCCTCTAGCGGAGTAACGTTGTTGAATTCGTTTCTCCGCTAGAGAAATGAATTCGTTTCATTTCAACAGCAGGCAGCCGAAGCAAGGCTTGGCAGAATGGTCGGCTGCTTTGATTCCAAATAATTTTTCATTATACATTTAATGAACCATCATCGCAATCCAAACACAACTGTGCGTTTGATACATTTATCTTCTGTTTTGGCGTCAAGAAGAGTGAACGAGAAAGAAAAAGCGCCTTGTTCTGGAGTCTGACCGGTATAACGACACAGATGGGACTGCACCATATAACAAGCAACGACGTTTCCCATTTAAAGTTTTGGATGAATGCTTCAACATAAGGATTGTAACTGAGTTCACACGAATACGGGACGTGTTTCATATTATGTTTTGACACGTTTCAGGTCAATGTGTTTTCCCAAGTGAAAACATGGCTCGTTAGCTTCAGCTAGCTAACTCGCTAAAAGGCTAACTGCATCAGTCTGAAGCAAGGGTTGAGATGTTCGTCTAAATTTGGACCGAAGCTAGCTAATCCAGGTAGCTAGCTAGCCACTGACAACGTTTCTGTGACAAGCTGTCAAACCCATTGTATGTAGGATTATTTGTATATGGTGATTATTGATTGTGCGTGTTGGGAAAACTAGCAGATCGAAACTTTGATCACATTTGCTGGCGGAGTTGTGGAAACCAATGTTTAATTGACATCGCAAAGTTAGCCTGCTCGCTACCAACGTGACTCCACTATCCTCGACCAGTCAATGGAATTCCGAATGAGTCATTTCGGGTGTTGTCCTCCAAAATCCGAAAAGCAGGAGGACAGCTTCTAGAATCCCTACAAAAGCTGATTTCTCATCCCGCTACTCGTGGGATGAGACTTATATTGAAAGGAATAAAATCTGAATGTTTTCAAACATGGGGTCTTTAAAAGCACTTCAAGAATGGTGTCGGATACAATGCGAGAGTTACAACGATGTAGACATCAAGAACATGTCGTCGTCTTTCCGGGATGGCTTGGCATTTTGTGCCATAATCCACCGATATAGACCGGATTTGATGTAAGTATTTAGTTAGTTTCAATAAACTTTCGCCACTTCTTCCAATGCCTAAAAAATGTGATGTTGTCCCTCTGAAACAATAAATATTTAGAAACATAACACGCCAGCGACAAAGAGTGGGTTTATTTAACACATCAGGGCAAAATTCTAAAATAATGGAACAATTTGCTCCAAAATACGATCACTAAGTACAATGTTTCAACGTGCTGTTACAATGTAACAACTGTTAACAACAGAACTAACGTTATCTGGGTGCTGAACTTCGATACCGTAATGCGTGACTGCTGATTTCACTGTAATCTAATCCTTGCAGAACACCCGAGTGTGTTCCTGGTCAAACTCTAGGCTAAATTAACTGATCTAGTTCTTGCTTTAGTTAAATAAATAAAAATCTAGCCTGTAACTAATAATAAGATAATGGGGTGGCAAGTTAGTGCTCTCAGCCAGAGCCAGACCACCTTCAGAATGATGTAGCCAGGGAACTAAGTTTGTCTTCACCTTCACAGAACTGTGGAACGGAAACCTTTTGAACTTGATCAAGATCATGTCACTTCAACATGACACTAAATATAGGGAGGATGTGCCCTCTAGCCTGTGTTGCTGTTTATCATTTTGGCACCAGTGTTTGTGTGCACAAAGCTATGTTTTGCTAACCTTCATTGCCTTTCGCCACAACAATCAGTGTTCCACCAACAACGTTGTTGTGAGCTATTTACAGCCAGCAAACCTAGGCTTGACTTGTAATCCAGGCGTCATTGCAGAGACTGTTTCTAAGCAGCGTTAGAAAGGGGGAAACCAAGGGTAAGCCAAGTGTGCTGTACGGTATCTAATGTGGGTTGACGGGTCTGGCCCTGTCTGTAACAACACACCCCTTTTCCTGTGTGGGACTCGCACACACTGCAGTCGCAGAACAAGGGCACAGTTAGGCCACAAACTAACTGCATTAAAATGATTGCGATGATGGGTTGCAAGGATCAGGAAGATGGTAAATAGAACTGCCTTGGCTGAGAGTAGGAGTGAGCAAACGATGATGAGTTGCAAGGAGGAGGAAGATGGTAAATAGAACTGCCTTGGCTGAGAGTAGGAGTGAGCAAACGATGATGAGTTGCAAGGAGGAGGAAGATGGTAAATAGAACTGTGGTCCTTCTGTAGCTCAGTTGGTAGAGCATGGCGCTTGTAACGCCAGGGTAGTGGGTTCGATCCCCGGGACCACCCATACGTAGAATGTATGCACACATGACTGTAAGTTGCTTTGGATAAAAGCGTCTGCTAAATGGCATATATTATAGAACTGCCTTGGCTGAGAGTAGGAGTGAGCAAATTATGATGAGTTGCAAGGAGGAGGAAGATGGTAAATAGAACTGCCTTGGCTGAGAGTAGGAGTGAGCAAATTATGATGAGTTGCAAGGAGGAGGAAGATGGTAAATAGAACTGCCTTGGCTGAGAGTAGGAGTGAGCAAATTATGATGAGTTGCAAGGAGGATGAAGATGGTAAATATAACTGCCTTGGCTGAGAGTAGGAGTGAGCAAACGATGATGAGTTGCAAGGATGAGGAAGATGGTAAATAGAACTGCCTTGGCTGAGAGTAGGAGTGAGCAAACGATGATGGGCTGCAAGGAGGAGGAAGATGGTAAATAGAACTGCCTTGGCTGAGAGTAGGAGTGAGCAAATTATGATGAGTTGCAAGGAGGAGGAAGATGGTAAATAGAACTGCCTTGGCTGAGAGTAGGAGTGAGCAAATTATGATGAGTTGCAAGGAGGATGAAGATGGTAAATATAACTGCCTTGGCTGAGAGTAGGAGTGAGCAAACGATGATGAGTTGCAAGGAGGAGGAAGATGGTAAATAGAACTGCCTTGGCTGAGAGTAGGAGTGAGCAAACAATGATGAGTTGCAAGGAGGAGGAAGATGGTAAATAGAACTGCCTTGGCTGAGAGTAGGAGTGAGCAAAAAGTTGCAAGGAGGATGATGAGTTGCAAGGAGGATGAAGATGGTAAATATAACTGCCTTGGCTGAGTAGTAGGATGATGAGCAAACTGCCTTGGCGATGATGGGCTGCAAGGAGGAGGAAGATGGTAAATAGAACTGCCTTGGCTGATGATGGGCTGCAAGGAGGAGGAAGATGGTAAATAGAACTGCCTTGGCAAATGAGCAAATGATGATGAGTTGCAAGGAGGAGGAAGATGGTAAATAGAACTGCCTTGGCTGAGAGTAGGAGTGAGCAAACGATGATGCCTCCCATTCAATACAGTACAGATGATTCGGGTACAACTATGCACCTCGTACTGTAACTCTGCTGTGTAAAGGAATGTCTTATTACTGTACAGCAGATGTCACATGTTCTGTGTCCATGTCCTTCATTCAACGTGTGTGAAAACCAAGCGTGCGTGACCTGCATGCAGGATCTCATACACACTGCACCAGTACTACCCACGGCACCTAACCTGGCTCGTGTGTGTGACAGGACATGAGATCACACGACGTGACCTAAGCCTTCAACTACTACATACAGTAGAAAGGGAGTGAGTGAGTGCAAATGACACCAGATATGTTACAGTACATCTTCCTCTATGGGTCAAAGGCTGAAGATCCAGCTCTACCTCTGTCTCCTGAGCTCAGAGCTATTTGGCCAGGCAGCCTCATCAGCCAACCAGCAGCGCTGCGGTGGCCTGGCCTCTCTGTGACTGTCCTCAGTCTGATCCAGACAGACAGGCCGTCAGGGTAATCTGCAGCAAGGGGCCTCTTCCTGCCAACCTGCATTTAGCTCTCATGCTACTCTCGCCAGCCGATGTACAGTCCTGCACAGTGATGCTACTCCAGTTCTTATCACTGACAGCGTTCAGCACGCCACTGTACTATACAAATGGCTTATCTGACAGAAACCTAGTAATGTCATTCAGGATCAGACCGGGTCCAGTTCTCTCTGACTGAAACCTAGTAATGTCATTCAGGATCAGACCGGGTCCAGATCTCTCTTGACTGAAGTGGCTTTTGGTTCAGGGTGAATAAGCAAGGTGATTAAACAGAAGCTATAAGCTTGACCAAGGTTGGGTAGATGCAACTGGTATTATTTCCTCAGTACCAACAATAAGCCTTATTCAGTAGATCCATCGATGGGTTCAGACAGATTGGCCCATATCAGTTATTATTCTGTCACTATTGACCTCAGTTTCATGTGATTTCGGGGGGCCAGACGACGGTCTCCTCATGTCAGACGTGTTTTGTTTGATCTGTCATTCTCCCCTGCACATGACGCTAGTGGCCTCCGTATTATCTCTCTTTTCCCCTTTTGTGTACTTCACTTCCCGTTTCCACCCTGACACGGTGTTCTCTACCTCTGTGTTTCTCAGTTGAACCTTTCTGACGGGTTGAGGTCAGTTTTCTCCCACACCGTGCAGCTCACCCACCCAGACGGTTCAACGTGTCTCCTCTTTTCTCTTTATACTGTCCATGCAGCAACATCACCACCAAATATGCTGAGGACATTTGACTACATGCTGTGTTTTGTTGTTAACCACCAGAGCATGTAGCTTAAAGCAGACCATGTAGCTTGTTGGCAGCGACACCAAGTCCACTCACACACAGTACAGGACTTAATGGTGAGGATGGTTGACACACCGGTGGCGATGGCAGGCCCCTCATCGAAAATCAGCTCGTGAGCAGGGCAGCAATACTTGTTGGATTAGGTTCTCAGTGCTTCCATGTCATGGTCTGCAGTGTTTCTCCCCCCAAAAATGTGCAATGCTTGCAGAAGGAGTGGGTTAAGTCGGTCTGGAACTGTTGGCAGAGTGAAAAATGTGCTATTTTTCCAGTAAATTTCTTGCAATTCTATACATTTTTCCATGGAGCCGAGAGAACATTTTGCAGTGTGAAAATGAATTTCCTTCAATTATACACATTTTGAAATGGCTGATTCTGTGTTCTTATGCCCAAACATTCTAACAAAATCAATCAGGGCCCCATGTACCCTAACCCTGTGTGCCCCATCACTGATCCAGCCATGCCAAAAATACCCTCATCTATTGTTAGTAGGATTTTTGTTTCTCCCTGACTGTTTAGCTTTGATTGATTTCTTGTTCTCAAAGATTATATTCTATAAAAAAGTGATAGGTCAATTATTTTCTACATTTTTGTTGTTGTGGCCACAACAGTTTAGCTGCTGCTAAATGAGTACAGGGGAAGCATTGCTCTGTTCTGTTCTGTCGAAGCATTGCTCTGTTCTGGTCTGTCGAAGCATTGCTCTGTTCTGGTCTGTCGAAGCATTGCTCTGTTCTGGTCTGTCGAAGCATTGCTCTGTTCTGGTCTGTCGAAGCATTGCTCTGTTCTGTTCTGGTCTGTCGAAGCATTGCTCTGATCTGTTCTGGTCTGTCGAAGCATTGCTCTGTTCTGTTCTGGTCTGTCGAAGCATTGCTCTGATCTGGTCTGTCGAAGCATTGCTCTGTTCTGGTCTGTCGAAGCATTGCTTTGTTCTGGTCTGTCGAAGCATTGCTCTGTTCTGTTCTGTCGAAGCATTGCTCTGTTCTGTTCTGGTCTGTCGAAGCATTGCTCTGATCTGGTCTGTCGAAGCATTGCTCTGATCTGGTCTGTCGAAGCATTGCTCTGTTCTGGTCTGTCGAAGCATTGCTCTGTTCTGGCCTGTCGAAGCATTGCTCTGTTCTGTTCTGGTCTGTCGAAGCATTGCTCTGATCTGGTCTGTCGAAGCATTGCTCTGTTCTGGTCTGTCGAAGCATTGCTCTGTTCTGTTCTGGCCTGTGGAAGCATTGCTCTGATCTGGTCTGTCGAAGCATTGCTCTGTTCTGTTCTGTCGAAGCATTGCTTTGTTCTGGTCTGTCAGGCTGTCAACTGTTGAAGCACTGAGGGGCACCACTCCAGAGACTCCAGTGTTACTCAAGGAGGATTTGTCAGTGGCAGTTGCTGCACTTTGCACAACTTTGAGTAATAGCAGACTGGGCTGTAGCATTAGCGCTTTAGCACCCGTAGGCCTACAGCAGAGTGGCAGTGTGTGTGACGTAGCGCTAGGTCAGGACGGCTAGGCTAAGTGCATTTGGGGCCATGGGAGTCAGATTAGGGGGAGAACAGAGCTCACTTTGTGCTATGGGCTGCCTCATACCAGTCTGTTGGCTGGCTGTGCTATAGGCAATCTAATACTAGTTTATTGGCTGGCTGTGCTATAGGCAGTCTCATACTAGTCTGTGGGCTGGCTGTGCTATAGGCAGTTTCATACTAGTCTGTGGGTTGGCTATGCTATAGGCAGTCTCATACCAGTCTGTGGGCTGGCTGTGCTGGTGAGGTTTCCTGTATCCAGACTGATAACCAACAGGTTGGTGTTTTTTCTATTTCTCTTATTTAACAGAGCAGAGACTTTGCGTACAAAAGCAACTCTCAAAGGTTCTAGGGTGCGTCCCAAATCCCACCCTATTCCCTACATAGTGCACGACTTTTGATCAGGGCCCATAGAGCTCTGGTCAAAAGTAGTGCTCTACATAGTTCCATTTGAGACACAGACCCAATTTTACAGCAGGATGTTAACTGGTGGGAACATGAGGTTTAGTTCCGTGCTCCAGGCCCAGTCAACCAGCCACCTACTCATTACTGCTGTGTTGAGCCAACCTGCTGTCCTTTCATCACAGTGGGGTTCACCCATAAAACACTGTTGATGTTGATGGGTGCTGTGGCCCCATTCTCAGTGAAATATAGAGGTAACTGGTTGTGTATGGCCAAACACTGTCTGTCGTTCTGTTCGGACCCTGATGTTGTTTGATGGGCCGTCACTCAAGACTTTTCAGATCAAACCGACTAACCCCCCCCCCGATAGTTAGGCCTGTCATTACTTAGATGCACTAATCAAAAATCGCTCTGCCATTTCCTGGTTGCTAAAATTCTAATAGTTAGCCTAATTTCAGTTTGTGTGACTAAACAAACAGTCATTGTGTAGAGAATCATTGTACCATCTAAACCACTTTGAAAAATATTTTCCATAACCCAAAATATTGTATTTTCAGCTGTTTGAAGCTGGTGTACAAAACCCAAAGTAAAAGACGCAAAAACAAAACTTCAGAACGGAAGCATAGAAATAGCACTTATAGAACATATCTACCACTTCTTAGACCTGCTTTCAATGGGAATAAATCTATAACTGATCTATAACTCAAATTTCTATGTGAATTTGGTCGGGTTGCCCAAAAAGTGACATATTATAGCTTTAATATACTATATGGATTATTTCTGGTCTGGTTAGATGCTCACCTTTTTACCTAACAATAACAGTGTGATCTCTCATAATTTGACCGTAGTCTTGTGATTGTATCTATGATTTAGAGTAGGTTATTTGTTTAGATTTGAAATGTTGTCTTTTTCCCCTGTCATTCTAGAGACTTTGACTCCCTCTCCAAAGAGAATGTCTACGAGAACAACCGTCTGGTGAGTCACTAGAACACCTATCACTTCTCCACACACGCAGACACACTCTAAAAGCCTTGGTCTAGATGTAATGGTTAGTTGTGAACCAGCTAGTGACTTCATGTTGCCGAATACTGTAATTAGCTGTGACAAGTCAGTCATGGTCGTTACTCTGGTTCCCTTCTCTGTGTCTGTGGTAGGGTGTGTATTGGGTGAGTTCTGTAATGCTAGGATACAGTGTAACCAGGTGTAGGCCTACTAGTGTCTATGAGAGGGTGAGTGTTGTTTTGGAAGGTAATAGAGATGAGTAACAGATGTCACGTGGGTGAGACTGTGGAGCAGTGTCTGCAGTTAGTTAGTCAGCTAACTATCATACATTTTAATCTGTCTGTCTTTCTGTGTCTCTGTCTGTCTTTCTGTGTCTCTGTCTTTCTGTGTCTCTGTTTGCAGAGCGCATAGTTGTTTATTGGTTCCTGCCGGAGCCTGACATGTGAAGGGGAGAGGGAAGGAGAGAAGGGGGGAGGGAAGGAGAGAAGGGGGGAGGGAAGGAGAGAAGGGGGGAGCGAGAGCAAGCAAATGAGGACAGGAAAGAAAGATGGAACAGTTCACCAAAGGGAGGATATGAAAAATAAATAGTCCTCTGCTATAGGTTTGTTTGTAGCAATCATTTAAATAACAAAGCCACATATTTGTTTATCAACAACTGCAAAGGTGCCAAAATAACATTGCCCTGAGGTTGAGTAGGGTTTGGTTAGCCTACTTATAGCAATCCTCAAACTGAGCTTGAGTGTTGTCTACTGAATGATACTAGTTACATTTCTTTCCAATTATCAGCAAGCATGTCAGATATCTGTGAACATTTGCAGTGTTTCACTGTAGCTACAGCATTAGCCTGAGTGAGCCCGAGACAGCCTAATCCTGAACCCAAACACGCAGCATGTCAGATATCTGTGAACATTTGCAGTGTTTCACTGTAGCTACAGCATTAGCCTGAGTGAGCCCGAGACAGCCTAATCCTGAACCCAAACACGCAGCATGTCAGATATCTGTGAACATTTGCAGTGTTTCACTGCAGCTACAGCATTAGCCTGAGTGAGCCCGAGACAGCCTAATCCTGAACCCAAACACGCAGCATGTCAGATATCTGTGAACATTTGCAGTGTTTCACTGTAGCTACAGCATTAGCCTGAACGAGACCAATCCTGAACCCAAACACGCAGCATGTCAGATATCTGTGAACATTTGCAACTAGCCTGAGTGTTTGAGCTACAGCGAGTGAGCCCGAGACAGCCTAAAGCAGCATGTCAGATATCTGTGAACATTTGCAGTGTTTCACTGTAGCTACAGCATTAGCCTGAGTGAGTCCGAGACAGCCTAATCCTGATTAACTGTGAACATTTGCAGTGTTTCACTGTTACAGCATTAGCCTGAGTGAGCCCGAGACCAATCACTCAGATATCTGTGAACATTTGCAGTGTAGATTTCAGTTGTTGAACCCAAACACCCCTGCGTTTGTTTACCATTGTTTCTCAGACTTATCTGACTCCTGATAATCCTTCAAGGTTTTAGTCATCATGGGACGTTCTGTTTCGAGTTAATTGCCAGAGTTGATCCTGCTGCTGGGACAGCATTCAGCTCGACTACTGTCTGCAAGCTGTCGTTGTTTTGACTGATATTACATTTGATGAATATGTCTGTTTTTCACATGCAAAAACAGCCCCCGTTCACTGGTTTGTTTAAATGTACACCGTTTGTAACAGTTTGTTTACATGTACACAGTTTGTTTACATGTACACATTTTGTTTACATGTACACAGTTTGTTTACATGTACACAGTTTGTTTACATGTACACAGTTTTGCATCAGTAACCCGTTTACTGAACAGCTGCCAAGTGATTGTATTATCCCCAGTGTTTTGTAACCTGATCAGCTCTGAGTCCCAAATGGCACCCATTCCTTACATAGTGCACTACTTTTGACCCGAGCCAAATGGACCCTGGTCAAAGTAGTGCACTATATAGAGAATAGGGTACCATTTGGGGCAGAGAACTATTAAGGCCTTCATTTTCTCAGTGGAATTTTTCATTAGGCAGATGGTTATCCAACCAACAGTATTCTGGCAGGCTGTAGCATTTAATTATGACCAAATAACACAGAGGTTTTTGAAGCAGGGGGTCAAGTATCAAAGTGTACACAGGCGCACACACACACACACACACACACGATAAAATAACTGATGTCTGTTTTCACATTGTCTTTCTCCATTCTTTCTCTCCCCCTCCCTCCTTCCCCCCCTCCCTCCTCTAGGCGTTTGAGGTGGCGGAGGAGGAGCTGGGAATCCCTGCTCTGCTGGACCCAGAGGACATGGTGTCCATGAAAGTGCCTGACAGGCTGAGCATCATCACCTATGTCTCCCAGTACTACAACTTCTTCACCAACAAGTCCCATGGTGAGTAGTACAGCTCTTACTATTTGTCAGAAAGGCATATTTATTGTACATATTATAGTTCTATCTGAATGTTCCACAACGATCACTTACTTGACCGGTGGTCCAGTACTCCTGGGCCTTTAGTACACAGCTGTAACCTAAACGCTTCGCTGGCTGGATGAGAAGTGGTCCTGTGTTATTAGATGCGACAGTATCACTGACAGGCCATCACTGAGTCACTACTATACCATTGAATTTGTAACTGGTCTCTCAAAAGGCCCTCTGGGTTTTATAGTGCTCTGACGCAAAGGAAAATATCTACAGTTAGCCAATGCATGAACTCAATTAGAAATGGACTGATACCATCTCCCTCCTGTAGCCAACCCCCCCTGCTTGAAGAGGTCCAGTGGTACAGGCCACATTGAGCCGGCCCAGAAGAGACCGGTGGCCCCTCTGGAAGACAAAGTGGTTGAGCCCGAGGTAAGGGCTACGATGGTATCGGGAATCAGATGATGCATGAATACATGTGGTAAAGAGGTCAATGAAATGCGACCAAAACAATGGAATTGCCATGGAAACGCGTAGGGGAAAGGTCCTGAATCTCCTCATTGCGCCGCAGCAATATTAGCCGACATTTAGGCTATTGTTTATATGTGTTGCTAGCTTCCAACCAGAACATTAAGTTAGCTAAGTCCGACAACACAATCAAACAGACTATACTGCTACAAGTAGTGAATGGCGTTACAAACAGACCATACTAAACAAGTTACATCTCTTACCTGTGTTGAAATGTTTTCCACACACGTTTATATAGCTACGTGTAGCCTACTTGAACACCGGCTCCCCACAATTCCCCGCTGTCCGACGCCGAATAGCCTGAAGCTAAAGGGCTCTTCTCACAGTCTCTATTTCCCAACGTGGGAGCACTGCGAACCGTAGGTCGGGATTTCTGACCTGGTGTATGTTATTTCTGTATAACAAAACTCCACGACAAAGTAGCGTCTTTTACACTGGGGGTCAATGGGAAATAATGTTTTCCTTGTTATTACGTGGATATCGACTTGTAATATGCAGATATTCTGGATTTACGGATTGTGTGTATGATGTCATTCACGCGATTCTAATTCTAAGCCTTATTAATTTAAAGTAATGGCTGAATGGACCCCAGGAAGAGTAGCTGCTGCTTCTGCAACAGCTAATGGGGATCCTAATAAAATACCTAAAATACGACATTGATTGAACTTTTATTGTACATGCATGATAACTAGAACTAATTCATTGTATTTGTTTAACATAACAGGGAAACTATTTGTGCTGGTATTTTGGCATTGGACAAGACCCGGACAATCACTCAAAGCGTGTTCTATAAAACATTGACTGTCACTGTCACAGTATCAGGTGTCAATGCTAACGTGTCAGATGCATGAATGGATTGTTGTCTGTCTATGGCACTCGTTGGTGTCGTATGGTAGAGGTTGGGTACTCGTTGGTGTGACCGTATGGTAGAGGTTGGGTACTCGTTGGTGTGACCGTATGGTAGAGGTTGGGTACTCGTTGGTGTGACCGTATGGTAGAGGTTGGGTACTGACCGTATGGTAGAGGTTGGGTTGGTGTGACCGTATGGTAGAGGTTGGGTACTCGTTGGTGTGACCGTATGGTAGAGGTTGGGTACTCGTTGGTGTGACCGTATGGTAGAGGTTGGGTACTCGTTGGTGTGACAGTATGGTAGAGGTTGGGTACTCGTTGGTGTGACCGTATGGTAGAGGTTGGGTACTCGTTGGTGTGACCGTATGGTAGAGGTTGGGTACTCGTTGGTGTGACCGTATGGTAGAGGTTGGGTGTTTCTATAGAAGTCACGTTGTCCGTTACATCAACACGGTACGGGATTGAGTAATTCTATTGACTAAATACATGTTAGTCTAAACTTCTAGGATAGGCCATCTCAAAAAGATGTCCTATAAGAGAGTATTGATGTGGACTATATCCTATAAGTTTAGCCTCCATTGTTTTTCTTTTAAAGATAGCCTTTGTATCCTGTCTCTCCCCTTCTTCCGCATGCCCTTTCTTCTACTTCCTCCCACCGTCCCCCCATACCGGCCTCCTCCCTTCTTCCCCCTCTTTAGACAGAAATCCACTCCTCCTCTTCCTCCTCTTCTTCCTCTTCTTCTTCCTGGCCTCTGAACTCCTCCCCTCTCTCTGGTCCTGAGCCTAGACAGTAGGATGGGCGGGGGGGTGGGGGGCTAGGGGGATCAAAACCGTTAGGTCAGTCATTTTGAACTTTAACCTCTGTACATAGTTAGTGTCTATTTAACACTTGTTTTATACTACTAATGTTGTGTGCCAAGTTTGAACACTTGCTGCTAACCCTTTGACTTTTAACTCAACCTAAAAACACCTGCTAGAGTTTCTTACATCACTAGTACTAGTGTTCTACTAGACTTTCCTTGCTAATCAGCGGCTGGTTTGGAACGTTACTACTTTTCCACTTAATACATATCACTTTTTAATATCAAGACAATGTTTTTCAGCGATTATAAAATACATGTAGCTAGTTAAGGCAATGACTCTAAGCCGAGGAGGCGATGGAAATATAATAGACTGGTTGTAGCTAGATAAGCAGAATGAATCCTCCACATCCTCGATCCTGACTCCATGTTTGATCTCCCCCCACCTCCCTCCCCCCTATCCTCTCCATTTCCCCCATCCCACACCCC
Organism: Oncorhynchus gorbuscha; assembly: GCF_021184085.1. Taxonomy (NCBI): domain Eukaryota; kingdom Metazoa; phylum Chordata; class Actinopteri; order Salmoniformes; family Salmonidae; genus Oncorhynchus; species Oncorhynchus gorbuscha. The sequence goes on from NC_060198.1 coordinate 4,267,735, forward strand.
TCCACCTGCGTCCCTCACCCCCTGGCCACCTGCCTGCCACACCTGTGCTAGCTGAGCCTACCTGGTCCGATGGGTACGGACGGAGGGGTACAGGCGGGGGTGAAGCGTAGCACCCTCAGCAGCAGCTGCGCCGCCTGCCAGAGGCACGTCCACTTGGTGCAGAGGTTCCTGGTCGACGGCAAGCTCTACCACCGCAACTGTTTCAGGTGAACACCCGTTCAGTTACTGCATATCTGGTCTGCACAGCTACTACAACATACTGCTGAGTCTGTTTACTGTATAATGATAAAACACTGCTATTCCAGTGACTCAAAACAGACCGTTTATATCCTCTGTTGACATGTATTTCCAGAGTTTAGAGAGATTCAACTTATTTTTTACAAGTGTTTAAACAATGTGCTTACCACAGGGTTTGTCAGAGCCTATGTCAGACTATAGTCTGAATGTTGCCTCCTGCTCTGCTCTCTCTCAGGTGTAGGGAGTGTAGCAGCACTCTGCTGCCTGGGTCCTACAAGCTAGGAAACGAGGTCGGCTCCCTGGTCTGCACGCATCACTTTGCCAGGTCTGCCTTAGCCAATCAGAATGGCCGACCAGACCTAAGCAAGCGACCGACAATGGTTCCATCCGTCAGGATTGGTCGACCCATGCTGCCTCAAACTTCTCCTCCTTCTGGGAGGGACCAGGCGGCAAAGACTCCGCCAGCAAAAGAGACTCCGCCCCAAGAGACGCCACCAAAAGAGACTCCGCCCCAAGAGACGCCACCAAAAGAGACTCCGCCCCAAGAGACGCCACCAAAAGAGACTCCGCCCCAAGAGACGCCACCAAAAGAGACTCCGCCCCAAGAGACGCCACCAAAAGAGACTCCGCCCCAAGAGACGCCACCAAAAGAGACTCCGCCCCAAGAGACGCCGCCACAAAAAGAGACGCCGCCACAAAAAGAGACGCCGCCACAAAATGAGATGCCACAAAAAGACACTCCGCCACAAAATGAGACGCCACAAAGTGAGACGCCACCAAAAGACACTCCACCACAAAAAGAGACTCCTCCCCAAGAGGGCGTCACCAATGAGGATTACACCCCCACACCAACCAATGACTCTGACTCTACACCATGTCCTATCTCAACGACAAAAACAGACTCTTTGAAAACAGAGAATGAGAGGGAAGACGGTGCAGGAGAAAGAGAGGTCAAACCTCCACCCTCCGTTCCTCCCAACCCTTTCGATGACATCGAGGAGGAGGGGGAGGAGACTCCGACAACAGCCAAAGTCACAGCCAATGGGGTTATCCCTTCTACACCTGTCAGTCATCTAGGACTAGGGGACAGTAAGCCAGTCCCCATCCCTCGCCGCTTGTCACAGCCCTCCCCTCCACCTCGTCCCGCCCCCAGGGTCCGCCCACCCCGCGTTGACAACCTTGCGGTCAATGGTAAGTGGTCGATTAAGGTGATTGACAGCTGAAATAAGTTAGTGCTATTTGCTACTGTAGATCCTCAATTGAACTGTGAACTCCATCCTAATATAAAATATATGAAACCTCTTGATTTTGACTCTCAGGTGATCGTGGTGAACACAGGAGATGTCCTCCTCCAGCTCCCAGACCTCGAGAAAGATCCCACTCCCCTGGAAGGTTCAGTATACTGACTAACCTATCTTTACTAGTCGACACTGATTGGACTACTTCATCTGTTTCTCTCCCAGTCTCTGTCCAGCAGTATTTGTGTGTTAATGCATGTTGATGTTTTCATGCACTCATCTGTCTTTGTTGTTTTGTCGCCCCCCTCCCTTTCTGTTTCTGTCTCCCCCACTCATCCTGTCTCTCAGCTCCAGTCTCTCGAGCGACGCCCCCAAACCCCCTAACCCGCCCTGGCTGGCCCTCGTCCAATCCCAAGAACCCAAGAAGAAACCAGCACCTCCCCCTCCCCCTGGAGTGGTCACACCCCCACACACTGGTTCATTATCTTCTCTAAAAGGGGAGGGCTCCAGACCACCCACGCCCCCTGCACCCGCCAACCCCTTCGATGAGGACGAAGAGGAGGCGGGGTCAGGGGAGGGGTCAGTAGGAAGTTTGGTTTCTCCCACTGTGGTGGTGAGTCATCCATGGTACAGCATCTCCCAGGCTGCAGATGCTGCGGCTGACCCAGACACGCCCCCCATTGGGGGTATTTCCTCCCGCTCTGCAAGCCCCAATGGCTTCAGGTGCAAGAAACGCCCGGCGCCCCCAAAGCCTGTTCCAAAGGCCCCCGGCTCTAACTCAGGTCAGTGGGCCTTGATGGCAACAGGATATACCCACAGGGGGTACTTGAGAAGACTTATCAGACCATAGACTGCCTGGTAAAATGTACTTCAGGGGTCCTCTGGGCAGAGCAAAATTCAGTTGGTGGTACAGTAACCAAAAAAGGTTGTGAACCACTGGGTTAGAGCATTGGACGAGTTGTATCCACTTCACCTCAAATCATGTCGATCATGTGTCTTGTATGTCCTGCACAGCGCTCTGGTTTTGTTCTAATTTTGAAAGTTACCATTCGATGTGTATACATGGATGTTCACAATGTTTTTCTCTCCATCCTCCTCCCATCCAACTCTACTTTGTTTTCCATTTCAACTTCTGCTCCTTTTTTTCTGTTTTCTGATATCACTTCATCCCTCTATTTCTTCAGCCCTTCCTCACTCCCAGCCCTCCTCTTCCTCTCCCTCTCCAGCTATTAGCATAGAGAGCCTATCCTCTGCCTCCGACCATAGCTCCTCCCACCCAGCTTCCCTAGGGGGTGGGGCCACAGGCGATCAGGACAACCCTTTCACCAAGAGCGTATCAGAGCCCTCCATCTGTGGGCCCTGTGGTGGTTTCACCCCCTCCATCTCAGCCAATCGCCTCACTCCGAGCCCCTCCCCTCCTCCCCAGCCAGCCAATCCTAGCTCGGCTCCGGCCACTCCGCAGAGCAATCGGAGCGCCAGGCCCCCGCCACCAAGACCTCCAACGACACCCAGCCCCCTGGCAGCATCAAGTGCTATCCCAGTTCCACACCCCAAGGTAAGGGATTCTGGACCTTTCATTTTTTTTACCATGTAAAAAATACATGAACTGCACTAACTTCCACGAACCTTTTAATGATACAAGATATTCAATGTAATGAGCTTTATACCTAACTAACAGATACTCTGATAATGATTTAATACCTTGACATTCATCTCTGTCTTCTTCTCTCTACTTCCAGCGGACTTGTAAGGAAAACCCTTTCAACAGGAAAGCCTCTCCCTCCCCCGTTTCCTCCCCTAAAACCAGACCCCCTAGAGGCCCTCGCCCCGCCCGGCCCCCCGCCCCTGGACACGGCTTCCCCCTCATCAAACGCAAGGTGAGATTGTGAGGACACCACAGTCCGCTAAAGTTTAATTCAAAGAGTCACTCGAGGATTCAGCATCAGACAGTCCGAGTCTGTTATTTTAATGGAATGTGTTGACAAGCCAGCAACAGTCTACTATTACTGCTATTACCATAGGCAACGGTATTGGTTATAGTTTGACTAGTGGCACTAATGTTTTCAAAGGAACAACTCAATCTGGATGTAAATCATGTGAACTGTACCATATTGTATTTTTTTAAAGATTGCAGTGCTAGTGTGTTTTGTGATGTGTGTGTGTTGTCCAGGTGCAGTCAGACCAGTACATCCCAGCTGAGGACATCCATGGAGAGATGGGAGAGCTGGAGAAACAGCTGGATGAGCTGGAGCAGAGAGGTGTGGCTTTGGAGAGAAAACTACGTGATAACCCCAATGGTAAAACTATCATATTAACCTCTCAAGACTAGTCTTATGATATAGGGAGGTTGCGTGGTCCCAGATTAAGCCTACCCCTGGACTAAGAAGCATGTTCAGTTGAGAGTCTCTATAAAAATGTTTGGTCCAAATCAAATGTTATTGGTCACAGACACATGTTTAGCAGATGTTATTGCGGGTGTAGCGAAATGCTTGTTGAAAATCCTGAGGCTGCATTCTCAGTTCAATAGTAAATAGTTTCATCTTCAGGTCAATAGTCTAATAGTCAGGTCAATAGTCAGGTCAATAGTCTAATAGTCAGGTCAATAGTCAGGTCAATAGTCTAATAGTCCGGTCAATAGTCTAATAGTCCGGTCAATAGTCTAATAGTCAGGTCAATAGTCTAATAGTCAGGTCAATAGTCTAATAGTCAGGTCAATAGTCTAATAGTCAGGTCAATAGTTTAATAGTTAAGTCAGGTCAATAGTCTAATAGTCAGGTCAATAGTTCAATAGTCAGGTCAATAGTCCGGTCAATAGTCTAATAGTCAGGTCAATAGTTCAATAGTCAGGTCAATAGTCCGGTCAATAGTCTAATAGTCAGGTCAATAGTCTAATAGTCAGGTCAATAGTCTAATAGTTAGGTCAATAGTCTAAAAGTCAGGTCAATAGTCTTAATAGTTAGGTCAATAGTCTAATAGTCAGGTCAATAGTCTAAAATTCAGGTCAATAGTTTAATAGTTAAGTCAGGTCAATAGTCTAATAGTCAGGTCAATAGTCCAATAGTCAGGTCAATAGTCCGGTCAATAGTCTAATAGTCAGGTCAATAGTCTAATAGTCAGGTCAATAGTCTAATAGTCAGGTCAATAGTCCAATAGTCAGGTCAATAGTCAGGTCAATAGTCAGGTCAATAGTCTAATAGTCAGGTCAATAGTCTAATAGTTAGGTCAATAGTCTAAAAGTCAGGTCAATAGTCTTAATAGTTAGGTCAATAGTCTAAAAGTCAGGTCAATAGTCTAAAAGTCAGGTCAATAGTCTTAATAGTTAGGTCAATAGTCTAAAAGTCAGGTCAATAGTCTAAAAGTCAGGTCAATAGTCTTAATAGTTAGGTCAATAGTCTAAAAGTCAGGTCAATAGTCTTAATAGTTAGGTCAATAGTCTAAAAGTCAGGTCAATAGTCTTAATAGTTAGGTCGATAGTCTAAAAGTCAGGTCAATAGTCTTAATAGTTTAAAAGTCAGGTCAATAGTCTTAATAGTTAGGTCAATAGTCTAAAAGTCAGGTCAATAGTCTTAATAGTTAGGTCAATAGTCTTAAAAGTCAGGTCAATAGTCTTAATAGTCAGGTCAATAGTCTTAATAGTCAGGTCAATAGTCTAATAGTCAGGTCAATAGTCTAAAAATCAGGTCAATAGTCTTAATAGTTAGGTCAATAGTCTTAATAGTTAGGTCAATAGTCTAAAAGTCAGGTCAATAGTCTAAAAGTCAGGTCAATAGTCTAAAAGTCAGGTCAATAGTCTAAAAGTCAGGTCAATAAGTCTAAAAGTCAGGTCAATAAGTCTAAAAGTCAGGTCAATAGTCTAAAAGTCAGGTCAATAGTCTTAATAGTTAGGTCAATAGTCTAAAAGTCAGGTCAATAGTCTTAATAGTTAGGTCGATAGTCTAATAGTCAGGTCAATAGTCAGGTCAATAGTCAGGTCAATAGTCAGGTCAATAGTCCAATAGTCAGGTCAATAGTCTAATAGTCAGGTCAATAGTCTAATAGTCAGGTCAATAGTCTAATAGTCAGGTCAATAGTCTAATAGTCAGGTCAATTTACCAATAGTCAGGTCAATAGTCAGGTCAATAGTCAGGGCAATAGTCAGGGCAATAGTCTAATAGTCAGGTCAATAGTCCAATAGTCAGGTCAATAGTCCAATAGTCAGGTCAATAGTCCAATAGTCAGGTCAATAGTCCAATAGTCAGGTCAATAGTCCAATAGTCAGGTTAATAGTCCAATAGTCAGGTCAATAGTCCAATAGTCAGGTCAATAGTCCAGTAGTCAGGTCAATAGTCAGGTCAATAGTCAGGTCAATAGTCCGGTCAATAGTCTTAATAGTTAGGTCAATAGTCTTAAAAGTCAGGTCAATAGTCTTAATAGTCAGGTCCAGAGTCTTAATAGTCAGGGCAATAGTCTTAATAGTCAGGGCAACAGTCTTAATAGTCAGGTCAATAGTCTTAATAGTCAGGTCAATAGTCTTAATAGTCAGGGCAATAGTCTTAAAAGTCAGGGCAATAGTCTTAATAGTCAGGTCAATAGTCTTAATAGTCAGGGCAATAGTCTTAATAGTCAGGTCAATAGTCTAAAAGTCAGGTCAATAGTCTAATAGTCAGGTCAATAGTCTAAAAGTCAGGTCAATAGTCTAAAAGTCAGGTCAATAGTCTTAATAGTCAGGTCAATAGGGGCGGCAGCATAGCCTAGTGGTTAGAGCGTTGGACTAGTAACCGGAAGGTTGTGAGTTCAAACCCCCGAGCTGACAAGGTACAAATCTGTCGTTCTGCCCCTGAACAGGCAGTTAACCCACTGTTCCTAGGCCGTCATTGAAAATAAGAATATGTTCTTAACTGACTTGCCTGGTTAAATAAAGGTAAAAATTTTAAAAATTAAAAAATTAAAATAGTCTAATAGTCCGGTCAATAGTCTAATAGTCCGGTCAATAGTCTAATAGTCCGGTCAATAGTCTAATAGTCCGGTCAATAGTCTAAAAGTCAGGTCAATAGTCAGGTCAATAGTCTAATAGTCAGGTCAATAGTCTAATAGTCCGGTCAATAGTCTAATAGTCCGGTCAATAGTCTAAAAGTCAGGTCAATAGTCAGGTCAATAGTCTAATAGTCCGGTCAATAGTCTAAATCCGGTCAATAGTCTAATAGTCGGTCAATAGTCAGGTCAATAGTCCGGTCAATAGTCTAATAGTCCGGTCAATAGTCTAAAAGTCAGGTCAATAGTCAGGTCAATAGTCTAATAGTCGGTCAATAGTCAATAGTCCGGTCAATAGTCTAATAGTCCGGTCAAATAAAAGTCAGGTCAATAGTCAGGTCAATAGTCTAATAGTCAGGTCAATAGTCTAAAAGTCAGGTCAATAGTCTAATAGTCAGGTCAATAGTCTAATAGTCAGGTCAATAGTCTAATAGTCAGGTCAATAGTCTAATAATGTCAGGTCAATAGTCTAATAGTCAGGTCAATAGTCTAATAGTTAGGTCAATAGTCTAAAAGTCAGGTCAATAGTCTTAATAGTCAGGTCAATAGTCTAATAGTCAGGGTCAATAGTCAATAATAGTCAGGTCTAATAGTCAGGTCAATAGTCCAATAGTAGGTCAAGGTCAATAGTCAGGTCAATAGTCAGGTCAATAGTCTAATAGTCAGGTCAATAGTCCAATAGTCAGGTCAATAGTCAGGTCAATAGTCAGGTCAATAGTCAATAGTCTAATAGTTAGGTCAATATAAAAGTCAGGTCAATAGTCTTAATAGTTAGGTCAATAGTCAATAGTCAGGTCAATAGTCTAAAAGTCAGGTCAATAGTCTTAATAGTCAGGTCAATAGTCTAATAGTCAGGTCAATAGTCTAAAAGTCAGGTCAATAGTCTTAATAGTTAGGTCAATAGTCTAAAAGTCAGGTCAATAGTCTTAATAGTTAGGTCAATAGTCTAAAAGTCAGGTCAATAGTCTTAATAGTAATAGTCAGGTCAATAGTCTAATAGTTAGTCAGGTCAATAGTCTTAATAGTTTAAAAGTCAGGTCAATAGTCTTAATAGTTAGGTCAATAGTCTAAAAGTCAGGTCAATAGTCTTAATAGTTAGGTCAATAGTCTTAAAAGTCAGGTCAATAGTCTTAATAGTCAGGTCAATAGTCTTAATAGTCAGGTCAATAGTCTAATAGTCAGGTCAATAGTCTAAAAATCAGGTCAATAGTCTTAATAGTTAGGTCAATAGTCTTAATAGTTAGGTCAATAGTCTAAAAGTCAGGTCAATAGTCTAAAAGTCAGGTCAATAGTCTAAAAGTCAGGTCAATAGTCTAAAAGTCAGGTCAATAAGTCTAAAAGTCAGGTCAATAAGTCTAAAAGTCAGGTCAATAGTCTAAAAGTCAGGTCAATAGTCTTAATAGTTAGGTCAATAGTCTAAAAGTCAGGTCAATAGTCTTAATAGTTAGGTCGATAGTCTAATAGTCAGGTCAATAGTCAGGTCAATAGTCAGGTCAATAGTCAGGTCAATAGTCCAATAGTCAGGTCAATAGTCTAATAGTCAGGTCAATAGTCTAATAGTCAGGTCAATAGTCTAATAGTCAGGTCAATAGTCTAATAGTCAGGTCAATTTACCAATAGTCAGGTCAATAGTCAGGTCAATAGTCAGGGCAATAGTCAGGGCAATAGTCTAATAGTCAGGTCAATAGTCCAATAGTCAGGTCAATAGTCCAATAGTCAGGTCAATAGTCCAATAGTCAGGTCAATAGTCCAATAGTCAGGTCAATAGTCCAATAGTCAGGTTAATAGTCCAATAGTCAGGTCAATAGTCCAATAGTCAGGTCAATAGTCCAGTAGTCAGGTCAATAGTCAGGTCAATAGTCAGGTCAATAGTCCGGTCAATAGTCTTAATAGTTAGGTCAATAGTCTTAAAAGTCAGGTCAATAGTCTTAATAGTCAGGTCCAGAGTCTTAATAGTCAGGGCAATAGTCTTAATAGTCAGGGCAACAGTCTTAATAGTCAGGTCAATAGTCTTAATAGTCAGGTCAATAGTCTTAATAGTCAGGGCAATAGTCTTAAAAGTCAGGGCAATAGTCTAATAGTCAGGTCAATAGTCTTAATAGTCAGGGCAATAGTCTTAATAGTCAGGTCAATAGTCTAAAAGTCAGGTCAATAGTCTAATAGTCAGGTCAATAGTCTAAAAGTCAGGTCAATAGTCTAAAAGTCAGGTCAATAGTCTTAATAGTCAGGTCAATAGGGGCGGCAGCATAGCCTAGTGGTTAGAGCGTTGGACTAGTAACCGGAAGGTTGTGAGTTCAAACCCCCGAGCTGACAAGGTACAAATCTGTCGTTCTGCCCCTGAACAGGCAGTTAACCCACTGTTCCTAGGCCGTCATTGAAAATAAGAATATGTTCTTAACTGACTTGCCTGGTTAAATAAAGGTAAAAATTTTAAAAATTAAAAAATTAAAATAGTCTAATAGTCCGGTCAATAGTCTAATAGTCCGGTCAATAGTCTAATAGTCCGGTCAATAGTCTAATAGTCCGGTCAATAGTCTAAAAGTCAGGTCAATAGTCAGGTCAATAGTCTAATAGTCAGGTCAATAGTCTAATAGTCCGGTCAATAGTCTAATAGTCCGGTCAATAGTCTAAAAGTCAGGTCAATAGTCAGGTCAATAGTCTAATAGTCCGGTCAATAGTCTAATAGTCCGGTCAATAGTCTAATAGTCCGGTCAATAGTCTAAAAGTCAGGTCAATAGTCCGGTCAATAGTCTAATAGTCCGGTCAATAGTCTAAAAGTCAGGTCAATAGTCAGGTCAATAGTCTAATAGTCCGGTCAATAGTCTAATAGTCCGGTCAATAGTCTAATAGTCCGGTCAATAGTCTAAAAGTCAGGTCAATAGTCCGGTCAATAGTCTAATAGTCAGGTCAATAGTCTAAAAGTCAGGTCAATAGTCTAATAGTCAGGTCAATAGTCTAATAGTCAGGTCAATAGTCTAATAGTCAGGTCAATAGTCTAATAGTTATGTCAGGTCAATAGTCAGGTCAATAGTCTAATAGTCAGGTCAATAGTCTAATAGTCAGGTCAATAGTTTAATAGTTATGTCAGGTCAATAGTCTAATAGTTATGTCAGGTCAATAGTCTAATAGTTATGTCAGGTCAATAGTCTAATAGTTATGTCAGGTCAATAGTTTAATAGTCAGGTCAATAGTCTAATAGTTATGTCAGGTCAATAGTCTAATAGTTATGTCAGGTCAATAGTCTAATAGTCAGGTCAATAGTCTAATAGTTATGTCAGGTCAATAGTCTAATAGTCAGGTCAATAGTCTAATAGTCAGGTCAATAGTCTAATAGTTATGTCAGGTCAATAGTCTAATAGTTATGTCAGGTCAATAGTCTAATAGTTATGTCAGGTCAATAGTCTAATAGTTATGTCAGGTCAATAGTCTAATAGTTATGTCAGGTCAATAGTCTAATAGTTATGTCAGGTCAATAGTCTAATAGTCAGATCAATAGTTTAATAGTCAGGTCAATAGTCCATAATTGTATCTATAATATAATATTATCCATATTCTCATGGTGGTGTTCCTGTTCTAGATGAGGAGGAGGAGACTTTGCTGGTGGACTGGTTCACTCTGATCCATGAGAAACACCTGCTGGTGCGCCGCGAGGCTGAGCTGGTCTACACGTACGTACCAGAGCCTCACCAGAGCCTGTGCTCATTGGTCCATTTAGCAGCTGTCTCTTTAAGATTCTCACACTATTTATTTCCTCTTGACAGGGCCAAGCAGCAGAACCTGGAGGAGAGGCAGGCTGATGTAGAGTATGAGCTGAGATGTCTTCTTAACAAGCCAGGTGTGTGATCTCACTTCCTGTTTGGGAATGACATCATAGAGCCACAAGGCCCTTGCAGCTACCCGGGATGGGAGGCTTGTTAACTAAAGTCCTGTTTCCATTACATTTTTCTTTCCTTCCTCTTTGTTGTTGGACTGAATTCACTGAAAAAACGGGGTCCAGAAAATAATCCACGTTTTAAGTCCCTGCGTTACTCTTCATTCATCCTCCCCTCTTAATCCCTCCATCTTGTAGAGAAAGACTGGAATGAGGAGGACAAGGGCAGGGAGCAGGAGCTGATGACAGAGCTGGTCACCGTCATCGAACAGCGGAACCAAATCATCAACAACATGGATCAGGACAGGCAGAGGTAATCAATCACCTATCATCTCCTGTCTCATGACAGAGCAGGGTGGACTAGTAGACTAGTAGGTGATCTGCAGTCGATGTCTGTTTTTTTTTGGTGATCTTACTGTGCTTCTCCAACAGGGAAGAGGAAGAGGATAAGCTGGTGGCGACCATGTTGAAGAGAAAAGGTAAGACGTGACAAAAGCTTCATGTTTTGTTAGAACTTTCCCTTTCATCTTTCTTTCCGCTCAAAGTATTCTCGCTTCTCGTCCATGTCTCCGTCTTCCCCCTCTCTCTCTTCTTTCTCCATCTCTCCCTTCCTCCAGACTTCCAGAAGGAGCCAGCAGCAGAGGGCGAGCAGCAACAGAAGAAGAAGAAGAAGTTCAAACCCATGAAGGTTCTGAAGAGGTTGAGTGTGAACCAAGGAAAAGGTGGCAGCCCACGCAAGGAGATGGCAGAGAAGGACAAGAGCTGAACAAGGGAGGTGGATGATGGATGGAAGAAAAGGAAGAGGGATACCATCCTTTACAGGGGGACAGATGGAAAGAGCAAGGAAACGGCAGATGAAAACAAAACACAGTGAGAAGGAAAAACAACCCAGGATTCTCACAACTATGTGAAAGACTGTAATGTGTGCAGCCTGCAATTCGCTCCTCCTTCCTCTTACTGTAGCATATCCTTCTAATCGCTCCTCCCTACCAGAGTATGTGAGCAGAGTTAAGCGGTTGGAAATCCGGCTCGTGCTGGCGATCCACCTCTTTTTCAACTGCTCCGCTAAAAAACCCTTCTGCGCTCGCAGGGGGAAAAAATGGCCGCTCCAAATTCGCTCCATTCATTAAAATCACAATTTAACCAACATCCATCTATTTTTGTGACTACCTTGACTTACCATTTGGTATTCAAGTAGTTGAATAAACAAATACGTTGGAATATGCCAAGCCTATTTTTTTTTTAGCATGTGCGTATGGTAAGTACAACATCATGCTTTCGGGATGCGTGTCTTTTCAGATTGCACGATTTGATTCTTTAGTTGTGGACGCTACATCGCCGCGATCCCTCTCTTGCTCTTGGTCCTCATCTTGTAAGTCACCGTGATTTAGCACCTGTGTGTTTTAGCAGTTTCTTAATGAAAATATTTAATGAACTCCATGACAGTAGCTAAAGTATGGGGCTATAGCAGCACACAAGTAGACTACAGATGCATGCTGGGCCGGGCATGCCCTGAGCTGGTGAAGTGAGCGCTACTGGAACGAAATTGGAGCGGGCGAGAAGGCCGACGCTCTAGCCTTAGAGAATCTCTCTCCAAGGCTCCAGTCAAATTGGGATCGCTCCACTCCGCTCACATACTCTGCTCCCTACCGTAGGATCCGCTCACATACTCCAGCTCTCGCTCCACTCCGCTCACATACTCTGCTCCCTCTGCTCGCTCCACCCCGCTCACATACTCTGCTCCCTCGCTCCACTCCGCTCACATACTCTGCTCCCTACCGTAGCTCCTCGCTCCACCCCGCTCACATACTCTGCTCCCTACCGTAGCCCCTTGCTCCACTCACATACTCTGCTCCCTACCGTAGCCCCTTGCTCCACTCCGCTCACATACTCTGCTCCCTACCGTAGCTCCCATGATGCTCTTTCAAATACAGCCACTCCAATGCGTTCTGTACTGTGTATATATTTGAAGTTGCCTTTGTGTGAAGAGAAAGTTAAGAGAACTCAACTGCTTTAAGACTAAAACCTTAAGAGACGTCTGAAGACTGAATTGAAGAGGAGATATATTTTCTGTAGATTTGCGGTTCATCGCAAAATGTGGTTCCTTCTGTCCCTTTTCATTATTACTTTGCACATTGTGACCCAGGCCTTTTTTTAAATCGGCTTTTAACAAAGATATAAATACTATGACTGCAGGTTTCTTACCATTCATCAGTCTCTTATCATGGTAGAATCTTTTTAACAATGTAGCAAACTATTAGTACCTACCAGTTGATATCAGTTGAACTGTTTTGGGAAAGTCTGCAAAATATGCAAATATTTTTAATTTATATATTTTACAATGCCTTTGTTTGTAAACGCTGTCTAATTCCATTGAGTTTTGCCTTAACTTAGAATCTGCCGTCAAAGTCGATAGTACTATGAGATCTGTTTATGTTAAGAGTGCCCTTATTTAAATGTATTCGTCAATAAGTCTAGTTTTTGTCCGGAGTTAAACTGAATGTCTTGTTATATATTGTCTAGTACACGATCTTGTCTTCCATTCAAAATGACTGCTTGTCTGTGTGTGTTTGTGCCTCTTCTTCCTATTTAAAAACTCACACCAAGGGCTTCTGTAGAGCTATGTTGAAACATGGTCCTAAAGAAACAACAGGATCGCATTGAAATCTGGGAGACTGAGAAATAAAACATATTAATGCCGCTAAAGAGATGTGTGGTCATATTTTAATGTACACTACAATGCTTTTTCAGTTTGACAAGGATGCATTGGGATCTTCCCAGCAACATTTGTTACCATGCCATAATTTGAACAAGCATTATGCACAAATGAAGACTAGTATCCACGTTTAAGTTCAGAATTCCTGTGCAGTGTATTTTCTGTAGGAGAGTATTAGCAGTATAGTCGATCCATTCAGCAGAGTCAGTAGATGAGTATTCCTCTCTGTCACTCAGTCTTCTTCTCTGGCATAATGGTCCTCAGCTCTGCACTGCGGGCCTTGTCAATCACCTCCAGCTCGCGGATTTTCTGGAAGGCGAGGAGACACAAACAACCGTTTAAAAATGTGTGAGAGAGCGAGTGTACCTGTGTGTTATTTCACGTTGTGTTCACCAGTGAATCTGTAGCATCGGAACCGTACAATGTAAATACTGTTGTTTTTGGGTGTAGATTATTTTCCTTAAAGACATCCCTCATGTCACAGGAATATCAGACAACTTACCTGTGAGATCTCTGTGTTGATGATGTTGCGATACTGCTTCCCTTTCCCCAGGGCTGTCATCTCCTCCAGAAACTCCTTCCTCTCCTCAATCTCATCCAAAACTAGGAAAGAAACACAATTCTTAGAAAACTTGCGAAGACCGTACATCAAACCAAGGAGAAACTCCTTAATCAAACACTGTGTTGGGACGGGGTTCCAGTAGGTTGGGGTATATTTGTTTAGTAGAGTCATATTGAAATGAGGGGAAAGTTATGTATGTGAGGAGGAGAGATATGTAGGAGAGCCAGAGATGTGGACGACATGTTTCCCCATGGCCAGAAAGCAGTAACTCTCTCTGCGGTAAACCTCACCCTCCTGGAAGCGGTCCCTCTCCTCCTCTGGGCCCTGGTCCAGGGAAATGTTCCTGGGACGACTGGGTCTGGGTTCCTCCTGCCCCGTAGCTAGAATGTTCTGGAGCCTCCTCTTCTCCTTCTCTAAATCTCCTTACAGGAGAAGTGAGGGAGAGAATGAACGCACATACATCTCTTATCCAGATCTCTCATAGAAGGAAAGGGAAAGGGGGATACCTAGTCAGTTGTACAACTGAATGCATTCAACTGAAATGTGAGAGAACTACTGTAAAAGAGGGCTCATACACACAGGCCTAAATTACTTTTATTTATTTTATACAAGAACAGTGGTACATTTGTTCCCAGGTGCCCCTGACCAACTATCAGTGAACTAGTTCTGATATCAGGAGAACAGGGCCTCTTATCTTTAGAATAACAAGCATCTCTGATAGTAGAAAGGTAGTAGAGCTGAAGCGGAACACGTACGTGTGGCACTGGGGCGGAACCTATCTCTGGTGTAGTTTTCCCCAGAACTACAATTGTCAGCGGTGCGCCTCAGGGGCTTGGCTGGAGTGCGGTTTGTGCTATTTTTTAAGACTTTGGGTTTGGGCAGTGAGGGTGGAGCCGATGATGTGGGGTTGCAGGTCAATGGCAATGCTGATCCCTCTGAAAATGCAGACAAAACAACATAACATCTTACCTTTGTTTGGCAAAATTATTCATTAAAAAAGGACCAAAATAGAGCAATAGGTGTGGAGGAAGTTCAAGCAGTAAGTCAACATTACTTTCCAAGAGAAGATGGATAACAAACATGTGACACTCACTCTTAAGTTTGTCATTGAGCTGTCTTTGCTGGAAGTTGGTGAGTCTCGACTCTTGCATCATTACTGTGAAACCAGTGCACAGGTAGGCTTATTGTATTTGTGTGGATCTAACGCTTACACACACACACACACACACACACACACACACACACACACACACACACACACACACACACACACACACACACACACACACACACACACACACACACACACACACACACACACAAAGAGAGAGAACAAAACCCCACATTTCAGCATGTCCTGAATCTCCTTGCTGTACTGGGTCCTTCTAGGACAGTTCCACAGACCTCCACCAGCTTGATCACGAGAAGATGTCTCCATCTGCAACGAATGACGGAGAAGTTGTCTAAAGCCAGCTGGCTACCGTTAGCTGCTGCTGAGCAAAGACCATGGCAGATAGCAAAAACGTTGCATGCTAGGAAGCTAAGATACCCAAAACTGGAAACATTTAATATATTTATGAAGACATAACTAAACAGTGTTGTATTTCTTACCATGGATTTCTATTTTTCTCAACTTTCTTGACGGTGCACCATGGGATAATGACGGCAGTGTTTCTTCCGGACATAACTAGCGGCTGCCATAGAAACCATAGGTCTTAAAGCCACGTGATGAGACATTTGGCCTTGCAGTACAACATTGACCCACTAGAGAGAAGCAAAACCACATATAATTCATTGTACAAGGCATATAGAGCTATGGAAAAAGGTTTTCATTTTTGTGCAATAATGTGTTTGAGTATAACTTATATTTTAAATGTTTAAGAATTCAAATTTTTTTTTTTAATGTATTATGTTTTCTATTTGTGTTTCTTGATTCAAGTATCAACTGTGTAGAGCATGGCACATGATTTATCAAAGTTTGGGTATCAAATGGTGCGTTGTGAGACTGTCGAACTAGCTAAAACATCTAATTTTTTACCCCATCATCTAGGTTGCTGACTGCTGTTGAATGCGCTGAATCCATTAAATTTCGTAGCTGAACTGTGAAGTGCGAGCAAACGTAGCGAGGGAGGGAGACAGGGCACGAGGGAGTAAATTAAGGCAGGGCATTTATGAAAGTCCATGTGTAAAGTAGGGTACTGACTGTGGTAGCTATTGGCCTTCTCACTGGTCCTCTCCCCTTCTAGCTCCCTCCCTCCCTCCCGCCCTCTCATATTCAATGGTTCTCTTTGTCTCTCTGAGTAACATGCAGCCTCAGCCGATTAAACGCAGCGAATTAGCAGTCAATTTTAGCTTGCCACACACACAAACAGAAATTAAACTGCTTAGGGGAAGGGTTTGTGTTGTGGGACAGAGATCTTGTTGTTGTAGCACTGAGTACATGGCAGTGATTTGATCCATTAGTGATGTTTACAGTGCATTTGGAAAGTATTCAGACCCCCCCCCGCCTTGAGTCATCTTGGGTATGACGCCACAAGCTTGGCACACCTGTATTTGGGGAGTTGTTTCCATTCTTCTCTGCAGATCCTCTCAGGTGCTGTCTGGTTGGATGGGGAGCGTCGCTGCACAGCTATTTTCAGGTCTTTCCAGAGATGTTTGATCAGGTTCAAGTCCTGGCTCTGGCTGGGCCACTCAAGGACATTCAGAGACTTGTCCCGAAGCCACTCCTGCATCGTCTTGACTGTGTGCTTAGTGTTGTTGTCCTGTTGGAAGGTGAACCTTTGCCCCAGTCTGAGGTCCTGAGCACTCTGGGGCAGGTTTTCATCAAGGATCTCTCTGTACTTTGATCTGTTCTTCTGTCCCTCGATTCTGACTAGTCTCCCATTTCCTGCTGCTGAAAAACATCCCCACAGCATGATGCTGCCACCACCATGATTCACCGTAGGGATGGTGCCTGGTTTCCTCCAGACTTGAAGCTTGGCATTGAGGCCAAAGAGTTCAATCTTGGTTTCATCAGACCAGAGAATCTTGTTTCTCAAGGTCTGAGAGTCTTTTTAGGTGCCTTTTGGTAAACTCCAAGCCAGCTGTCATGTGCCTTTTATTGAGGAGTGGTTTCGACCTAGCCACTCTACCATAAAGACCTAATTGGTGGAGTGTTGCAGAGATGGAAGGTTCTCCCATCTCCACAGAGGAACTCTGGAGCTGTCAGAGTGACCATTGGGCTCTTGGTCACCCCTCTGACCAATGTCCTCGATTGTTCAGTTTGGCCGAGTGGCAATGCTTGGTTCCATACTTCTTCCATTTAAGAATTATGGAGGTCACTGCGTTCCTGGGGACCTTCAATGCTGCAAAAATGTTTAGGTACCCC
Source organism: Oncorhynchus gorbuscha (assembly GCF_021184085.1). NCBI lineage: Eukaryota > Metazoa > Chordata > Actinopteri > Salmoniformes > Salmonidae > Oncorhynchus > Oncorhynchus gorbuscha. Next base: position 4,284,736 of record NC_060198.1, read on the forward strand.
TCCTCAGATTGGTGTCTTGACACAATACTTTCTCAGAGCTCTTACAGACAATTCCTTCAACGTCATGGCTTGTTTTTTTGCTCTGACATGCGTTGTCAACTGTTAGACCTAATATTGTTTGCCTTTCCAAATCATGTCCAATCAATTAAATTTACCGCAGGTGGACTTCAAGTTGTAGAAACATTTCAGGGATGATCAATGAAAACAGGATTCACCTGAGTTAAATTTAGAGTTTAAATACTTATTTAAATAAGGATTTTTTTAAAATACATTTGCTAAGATTTCTAAAAACCTTTTTTCGCTTCGTCATTATGGGTTATTGTGAGTAGACTGATGAGGAAAACATTTTTTTTAAATCCATTTTAGAATAAGGCTGCAACATAAAAACAAAATGTGGAAAAGATAAGGGGTCTGAATACTTTCCAAATGCACTGTATGTGTTGTGTTGCTACTTGTTATTCTTTTACCTGATGCTTTTGTAGGACAATATATATCTTTATCATCATAATGAATTTCAATAGATTTCAGTTTTGTATAAATAAATTGCTTTAATAGAATGACAACGTAATGACAACATCAATAATATTTGTACATTGTTGTTTCTTGTAGAAGAAAGCAGATACATCAAATGTGTAGCTTACAAAGTTTTAGAAACTATCCAGAAATGTACAAAATGGAGAGAGAAAAAAGCTAAACGTGAAATTATTTTTTTTATAAAAACTACAAAGCAGAGAGGGTCAGTAGAAAATGACTCCCGTCTAAATCACCTATGGAAGAAGAGGCATGTGGTGATCATTCACATTGCAGAGGGAGCCGAGAGGGAGATTAAACAGGATACAGAAAAGGGAGATGCAGAGGGAAAACCTATGGACATAAACTATAGCATGTGGCATTTGTTCTAAACAGCTCACTAATTCTCACTAAGAGTAAATCTTTAGTTTAAAGCTGGAGAATTCTTCACAAAAGGATTTTGTCGACTTTGTACTTGCTGAGTCATGTAGATTGTTTTGCTTTGATCATTTGGTAGACAAATGGAATTAGAAGCAACCAGAGCGTACAAATGCAATCCATATCAATAAAAAGAAAAGTCCAGTGACTTCAACAATAGTTTTATTATTTATGAGTAGTATAAGCGAAATGTGTGCCATATATTCTCATCGAGGATATTAGAGCATGTAGAGTGTTATTGGCACATGTACATTGAGTTGAGGTAATGTGCTGCTTTCCAGAACTCTATGCTAAAGTGTTTCCAGGAATTCTCTTTCCCTCCTTTTTTTGTCCTCTTTCCTCGTCAACTCTGGTTTCGCACAACGCAACACATAAGGAGTCAAGCTGCATCCCAGAAGGTGATACCGAGTCAGTTGCACTACTGAACGCATTCAACCGTGTCTTCCACATCTAAACCAAACCCTTTGTATCAGAGATGTGCAGTGGGGGCTGCCTTAATCGACTTCCATGGCGCCTGGGGAATAGATGTTGCAGGTGAACTGCCTTGCTCAAGGGCAGAATAGAAGATTTTTCCACCGCGCCGGCTCAGGGTTTCAAACCGGCAAGCTTTCAGTTACTGGCCTAATGCACTTAACGGTTAGGCTACCTGACGCCCGTAGACCAACGCATAACGTTTTTGCCCAAGTAAACTGACCTTTCTTTCAAAAGCAGTGGTGGAGATATGTCAGTGTAATATCGGACCAGAATGTAAAGTCATAAAAAATAACCAACAAATACATCACTTAAGTCATAAAAAAAATACTAAAATGAAGTCACACAAACATTTCCTTTAGTTTGGTTAATAGACTCGGATTATTTCAATCTAAAACAACCCAGTTCTGATAAACATCATGTTGTATTTGTCCTAGGCTGATAGCCTGTCGAAACCCGCTGAAAGCCAGTCCTTGACGGCAATGTTACTCAATCCTGGTTATATAGGTAGCTAAGGGTTGGAAAAATTCCATTAACTTTCCCCAAATTCCCCAGTTTTCCAGAAATCCCAGTAAGAGGATTCCAGGATATCCTGCTTATTCCCTCCTAATTCCAGGAACTTCCAACAAGGATTTCTGGAAAACCGGGGAATTTGGGGGAAGTTAGCAGCATTTTGATACCCTGTGTGTATCCTTCTTACCACTACGGTATTAGTTCTGTGTGCTCTGGGCTCATCATCACAATAAGCCCTCTTACTATACACTATGACACTCTGGCAGCTGGCATCCTGACCTTACACACTAAAACATGGCACACATTGGTTAAAGGTTTATTCTGATTGGCTATTGACCATTGGCTGTGATAGAAAATATACTGTACAGTAAAATATAAGGACTCCATGGATAGAGATACACTGTCAAGTCCCAATGAATCCCAATACAACATCAGTAAGATATCCATCCTTTGTTAACCCGCCACACACACACACACACACACACACACACACACACACACACACACACACACACACACACACACACACACACACACACACACACACACACACACACACACACACACACACACACACACACACACACACACACACACACACACACACACACACACACACATTTATTCAGTAGCCACTCTTCCAATCTTTGTCTTTCTTTATCCCTTTCTCAGGGTCGTGAGAAGGTGGTGTAGAGACGCACACACACACACATCCAATCCCATGCATCTCAGTCTCTCATGGCCGTGACAGGGTGGTATAGACAGGCTGCTCCCAATGTGTAGGACTGTGAGACTGGGCCACGCTGGAGGGGTCAGTGATGGTAGTGTAGAGGGGCCTCTGGCTGGGCCCCATGTAGGAGAAGGCTGAGTACAGCCCCGGGGCCTGGCTGGAGTGGGTGTAGTACGGCCCCGGTGCCTGGTGCTCCCCGTACTCAAACTGGGCCCTGGAGGGCAGCGAGGGGAAGGCTGATCCATAGTGGGGGAGGCTGAGGGGGGTGTAGGTGACGTGGGTTCCTGACGAAGAGGAGGAAGTCTCTGCGTAGTGGCTCCCGGCACCGGACTCACTCTTGATCTGGGCCTTGGTGGCGTCTGAGGCAGAGGGGGAGGGCTGTTGATGCTGATGCTGCTTGGAGAGCCAGGCGGCTGAGTGACCGCTGGCGGCGGCGAGGGCGTAGGCGTAGGATGTAGCGGAGGAGCTTGATGTGGCGGCGCCGCCCTGGCCGACCCCCGGGTGCCCGTTGGGCGGCAGGTACTGGTCAAACTCGTTGACGTCGAAGGGCTCGATGTTGGCCATCACGTCGTGGCTGATCTCGCCGATGTCCATGGTGCAGAAGTCGATGTGGGGTTTCCCGCCCGCTGATGAATGGCCCCCGGAGGCCCCCTCTGCTCCTACCCCCAGGCCTCCTCCACGGGAGGACCCTGAGCCACCTCCGCCCTCCCTCTTCCCCTCCGTCATCTTTCCAGACTGGAGCTCTGTCTTTGGGGTGGTGGGGGGTGTTGGCGGGCTGTGACCCTGACCTGGAAGGAAAAGCAATAGAAGTGAACCATTTGGAATGGAGACAGTAGTTCTGTTTCCTTCTTGTTCTCTCAGGTTACAGAAGGCCGTGTGGTTCCAGGTGGCCAATTGTTTGCCCTAGCTTGTTGAAGTAGGACTTACTCATAGTATTGGGTAAATTCATTAACCAATAAAGCTGAACTCACCTGCAGGGTGGTGGTGATGATGGTGGTGGAGGTCGGCCAGGGGGGACCCAGCCCCTGTACTGTGCACATCCAGGTGGAGGGCCTTGTAATGGGACTGGGCGTGGCTGCCCTCCCCCTCTGCTCCCTCCCCTCCCTCACCATTGGTCCCCAGCTTGCCGTTCTTGCGTCTGCGGGGCTGGTACTTGTACTCTGGGTAGTCCTTCTTATGTTGTTTCCGCAGTCGCTCCGCCTCCTCAATGAAAGGCCTCTTGTCACTCTCATTCAGGAGCCTGTGGGACAAAACATGGTCATGGCAGGGCGGCAGGTAGCCTAGTGGTTAGAAAGAGGGCTGGTCCAGTAACTGAGAAGTCACTTGTTTGAATCCCAATGCTGACTAGGTGAATAATCTGTCAATGTGCCCTTTACCAAGGCATTTAAAGGCATCTAGTTGCTCTGGATAAGTGTTTCTGCTAGTTAACTTTAATGGTTATATAATATAGTGCCTTTAATTTCAGAAACATATTTTAAAAATACGGGAAGGAAATGTATCTGAAGTAAGTAGGACTTTATGCATGAGTCATGCTCCAATTGCACACAAACGCCAACAAGGCCTACAGGTAGCCTGTAGATTATACATTTCCCACGTAGGCCTATTCATTTCAATGCCTAACAATGCCCACCTCCACAGTTTGCCGAGTGTCTTGCTGAGCTCCGCGTTGTGCAGGTGAGGATACTGGTCCGCCAGTTTACGGCGCGCGGCCTGCGCCCACACCATGAAGGCGTTCATCGGTCTCTTCACGTGCGGCTTGCTCTTGTTCCCGTTGTTTACGCGCACGGGCATGGGCACGAGCGTCCAGTCGTATCCGTCCAGCACCTGGCTGACCGCCTCGCGGATGCCGATGGGGAACCGGTCCATATCCACCTCTGACTTGGGTACTAGTCCACCGTCTTCTCCGCCGCCATCTGCGCCAGAAAGCCCCGTCAGTTGCTGCGACGGACCGATGAGCGGGGAGTCCCGGCCGCCGGTGGCCCCGGAGTGTGCCGGTGACAGAGAGTGACCATCATCTGAGCCCCCGGGACTCAACTCTGCCTCGGATAGACTGTGCTCCTCTCCAGACATTTTAATGTATGGGCTATTATCGATTGGCAACAAAAAATATCCTTGCAGGGAAATTTTGTAAATTCGTTCAGAGAATGCAAAACTTTAAGCTACAGCTGAGAGATGTGGTCCGGATTCGCTCCTTTATATGGAATTATTCCTATATGCCACGCGTAAACCCATAGCCTACTCGTGCGTAATCGAATGTACCCAAATCCTGTCCTTTGCACTTCTCATTCACTTCCACCGATGTCGCCTGAAATTAATAATATAGAATAGAACAACATTAGGCAATTAACACATTTTACATTGGGCAATGAGGTCAGACCCCATTTGCTAACTTTTTTCACATGTTTTTTTTAATAGACCTAAGCAGAGACTGTACCCAGTGGGAACAGACGTCAATTCAACGTCTATTCCCAGTGGATATGGCCCATTACAATGGTAGGCCTAGAAATGACCGTTAGCTCTGAGACGAACAGAAAGACATTCATACAATGTTTTCTTGTTGACAGTTATGTTAGGCCACAGAATGTAACGAATGATAGGCTAATATATGTCCACTGGAACCAATTTATAGGCTACATAATAAGAGGACAAACTTCTTCTTCACCGGTTCTTGTCATTTTATATCAGTCCATATGCCATTACAGGCGAATCATAGGAGGGTTTGCTTCACCCAAGATGCACTATTTTCCAAACAAACAAGGTTCATGAAGAAAACTGAACATTAAAAACTAACATCATAAATGTTTCAGTACTTATCTTTCAATAATTCTGGGAATTTGTATTTGACTGTTTTAATCCTATTTTAAGGCTAAAGCTGGAAAAGCCCGTAAAATTCAGCCCAACATCATCTTGGGAATTTAAAAAACCTCTTAGCTAATAAGATTTGGATATTTCTGAAATTCCACCCAAAAGCGTAAACAAATCTATTTTATGTTCATATGGAAAATAAAGTTACAAAACTTACCAATGCAGAGTTTAGGAGGTCGCCCGTTCAACACGGGAGTTCGTGCGTTCCCCTGTCCACCAGTGTGACGCTCGCCCTGTCCCCTGCCCCCTCGTTTGGTTTGCCCTTCAATGAATGGCCGCTCTGTATCGCGCACCGGAGCTTAAAGAGCGCCGTTGTGAGAAGGAAAGAGAGAAAAAAAGTGATTGAAAGTGGAAAACATTCTGAGAGGCAGCATTCCAACACTGAGTCGACGCCGCCCTCTTGCGCACACGCCGGACGCCTATTGGTCATTTAATATTCTCCGGCTTTCTTACTGGACGGCGGGGTTACTGTTATTGCCTGTCCGTCCGTCACCACTAATATTTCCAATGAAAGGAGGTGAGATTTTACATCAGAGTGGCTTAAGTGACTTTACACTGGCTCTATTTAGGAACCAAATAAGGTCCGCTTTGTTTGATGTGTTGACATGTTATATTGAATAAATAAACAAACAATCATGATAATACATTTGTGGTCAAAGTACACTAAATTTCACGAAAAATCTCCAAGGGATTCAAATACATAACGTCGTTATATTCATTATAACGTCATTATACAGTTGGTGAGGCCTTATTTGATGCAGTGAATATGTTACTTATATCTAGGTCATCGTTAACCCCAGGAAATTATTAATGAAAGAATTAGGTCTATGGCCTAAAAATAATTTAAAGTACCACTTAATACGTTTTTTGGGGGTATATGGACCTTACTTTACTATTTATATTTTTTTACAACTTTTACTTTTACTACATTTCTAAAGAAAAGAATGTACTTTTTACTCCATACATTTCCCTGACACCCAAAAGTACTCTTCACATTTCAAATGCTTAGCAGGACAGGAACATGGTCCAATTCACACACTTATCAAGAGAACATCCCTGGTCATCCCTACTGGCTCTGATCTGGAGGACTCACTAAACAGAGAACATCCCTGGTCATCCCTACTGCCTCTGATCTGGAGGACTCACTAAACAGAGAACATCCCTGGTCATCCCATACTGCTTCTGATCTGGAGGACTCACTAAACAAAGAACATCCCTGGTCATCCCATACTGCTTCTGATCTGGAGGACTCACTAAACAAAGAACATCCCTGGTCATCCCTACTGCCTCTGATCTGGAGGACTCACTAAACAGAGAACATCCCTGGTCATCCCTACTGCCTCTGATCTGGAGGACTCACTAAACAGAGAACATCCCTGGTCATCCCATACTGCTTCTGATCTGGAGGACTCACTAAACAAAGAACATCCCTGGTCATCCCATACTGCCTCTGGAGGACTCACTAAACACAAATGATTTATTTGTAAATGAACTATTCGCGGGTTCCCCTGGCTATCCAGAAATAAAAAAACAAGAATCGTAACTTAATATAAGGAATGTGAAATTATTTATACCTTTACTTTGACTTTTGATACTTAGGTATATTTTATCGATGACATTTACTTCTGATACTTAAGTATATTTAAAACCAAATACTTTTAGACTTTTACTCAAGTATTATTTTACTGGTGACTTTCACTTTTGAGTAATTTTCTATTAAAGATATCATTACTTTTACTCAAGTATGATAATTGGGTACATTTCCAGTACTGCCTGTGGCTGATATAGTACTGAAATATGACCAAAAGTGATATAGGGTAGAGTGAGTAGCTGGAGAACTTGAATTAGATCCAAAATCATCATCCCTATATTGTTGACCAGCAATAAGGGCCTTATGGGCCCAATACTGAGGTCAATGTATGTGACCTTTCACCCCTATACTCTATGAAATACGTAACTTTTCTCACTTCCAATATTGCGCTTCCAAATTGCTCTTGGACGTCCCTTAAAAAGATGACATATGCATCTAAAATACATGTCAAGATCCAGAGTGTTCTGTGAGTAAGGTTGTGCTGTTGAGGTCAAATCATTCATTATATTGACTACATTGAATGTATTGTTGCTGTAACTGACTGTATTCTATGTAACGTGTAAGTAACTTACTTGTAGTCATTAATATATCTGATATTTACAGTATATAAGAACATTGTCACACGCTAAGATATATTAAGGGACTGCATATTATGGGCCACCCACACACACACACACACACACACACACACACACACACACACACACACACACACACACACACACACACACACACACACACACACACACACACACACACACACACACACACACACACACACACACACACACACACACACACACACACACACACACACACACACTGATTGCCGCCAGTGTTTTCCTTTTCCTTCTCATGTTGAATCCGTGTCTCAGTTTTCTCTCTCTCTCCCTTTCTCCCTCTCGTCTCTCTCTTCTTTAGCCTCTTTGTTGTCATCTCAGGTGAATTGTGACCATGTGA